>NW_027670817.1:81400-121400 GCF_964199315.1 Orbicella franksi
ATGAAAAACATTTTTTTACAAGAAAAATTGATACTTTGGTTAACTTTTAATCCTGGGTCAGCATTAACCGGCTTTCGAACAACCCGGCCCAGTTTTGGACTGATCCCAGTTTCCACCTAAAAACTCAACTTTTGTTTTCCTCGGGGGCATTAGTCGTCGACGATGGGAGGATTGCGACGAGATTTCGAACATTTCCTTCGCTTACTCTGCCCTATTCGTCACACTTAACAACTAGTAATAAGCGATTATTAACCGCGCGGCCATGGGCCGAGCGCGGTTCATGGTTTACCCGTGGTTTATTAACCGCGCGGCCATGGGCCGAGCGCGGTTCTAGGTTTACCCGGGGTTTATAATTTTTTTTTTTGTCGGTGACCAGACGCAGACCTCCGCTCGACCAAATTTTGAGTCGCGCAACGTGTGATGTTTTTGCGGCAGAAGCTGTTAAAACATAAATACACGGACAATTTTACGGATATTGTTTTCTTTTTTCTGGAAAAAATATATTTTCTTTTCGTTTTATCAAAGCGTCGGATTTAAAGGGAACAAGAAGATCTGTTAGATCTTATAACCGCGCTTTTAAAATTTAACTGTTTCCTTAGTACTACAGTCGCAACGCAGTGCATATTCCAAAGCAATCTTTGATGATTCATTGATTACTGTAGACATCACAGCACTTGATCAACACAAACTCTATTATCGCACCATCAGTCGTAGCCGTTGTGACATCTCCGATGACGTAATAGTCTTAATCTGGAACTTTCTTCGGGATATGTATGGGCATGAAGATACGAACACTATTACAAACCGCTTTCTTTCTTTAAAGTCACGATTAAATTTAACTGTTTTTTTCCCTTGAGTTAAGGGTTAGCAAAGAAGTCACACGAGTCACATAATTGAAGAATTGCGTTATCTACGGCTATCTTTAGTACGGTGGTTATTTCCCTATCAATGACGTAATCTTCGCACGTTCTGACACGTTCTTTGCTTGGTTTGCAAATATTTAATTTTGCTTCCGATCTATGAACTCGCTGCGATGAAACAGTCAAAGGATTTACTTCATTTGCCTAAAACCGCAAGAAATACTGGCAAAATTACAAATAAATTAATGACCGTCGCTTCTGCCGAAATAAACTTGCAAAGTAAACACGATCTTATTTGTCACGTAGCGAAAGTGAAAGCTGCAACGTCAGCGCATTCCATGGCTGACGTAATACCTTTTTTCACCGTATTTATTATTCCCTTTAAATCCAACGCTTTGATAAAAAAAAAAAAAGAAAATATATTTTACCCACAAAAAAGAAAACAATATCCGTAAAATTGTCCGTGTATTTATGTTTTAACAGCTTCTGGCGGAAAAACATCACACGTTCCGTGACTCAAAGTTTGGCCGAGCGGAGGTCTGCGTCTGGTCACCGACAAAAAAAAAAAAAATAAACCACGGGTAAACCTAGAACCGCGCTCGGCCCATGGCCGCGCGGTTAATAATAAACGTCAGCCAGAATAAACGTATTACGTCAGCCATGGAATGTGTCGACGTTGCAGCTTTCACTTTCGCTACGTGACAAATAAGATCGTGTTTACTTTGCAAGTTTATTTCGCCAGAAGCGACGTTCATTAATTTATTTGTAATTTTGCGAGTATTTCTTGTGGTTTTAGGCAAATGAAGTAAATTCTTTGGCTGTTTCATCGCAGCGAGTTCATGGATCGGAAGGAAAATTAAATATTTGCAAGCCAAGCAACGAACTTGTCAGAACGTGCAAGGATTACGTCATTGGTAGGGAAATAACCACCGTACTAAAGATAGCCGTGGATAACGCAATTCTTCAATTATGTGACTTGTGTGACTTCTTTGCTAGCCCTTTACTCAAGGGAAAAAACAATTTAATTTAATCGTGATTTTTAAAAAAGAAAGCTGTTGTTAACAGTGTTCGTATCTTCATGCCCATACGTATCCCGAAGAAAGTTCCAGATTAAGACTATTACGTCATCGGAGATTTCACACCGGTTACGACTGATGGTGCAATAATACAGTTTGTGTTGATCAAGTAATGTGGTGTCTACAGTAATCAATGAATCATCAAGGATTGCTTTGGAATGTACACTGCGTTGCGACTGTAGTGCTAAGAAAACAGTTAAATTTTAAAAGCGCGGTTATAAGATCTAAGAGATCTTCTTGTTATTTTTTTTTTTCTGTCGGTGACCAGACGCAGACCTCCGCTCGGCCAAATGTTGAGTCACGCAACGTGTGATGTTTTTCCGCCAGAAGCTGTTAAAAGATAAATACACGGACAATTTTACGGATATTGTTTTCTTTTTGTGTGTAAAATATATTTTCTTTTCGTTTTATCAAAGCGTTGGATTTAAAGGGAATAATAAATACGCTAAAAAAAGGTATTACGTCAGCCATGGAATGCGTTGACGTTGCAGCTTTCACTTTCGCCACATGACGAATAACATCGTGTTTACTTTGCAAGTTTATTTCGCCAGAAGCGACGTTCATTAATTTATTTGTAATTTTGCGAGTATTTCTTGTGGTTTTAGGCAAATGAAGTAAATTCTTTGGCTGTTTCATCGCAGCGAGTTCATGGATCGGAAGGAAAATTAAATATTTGCAAGGCAAGCAAAGAGCTCGTCAGAACGTGCAAGGATTACGTCATTGGTAGGGAAATAACCACCGTGCTAAAGATAGCCGTGGATAACGCAATTCTTCAATTATGTGACTTGTGTGACTTCTTTGCTAGCCCTTTATTCAAGGGAAAAAACAATTTAATTTAATCGTGACTTTTAAGAAAGAAAGCTGTTGTTAATAGTGTTCGTTTCTTCATGCCCATATATATCCCGAAGAAAGTTCCAGATTAAGACTATTACGTCATCGGAGATTTCACACCGGTTACGACTGATGGTGCAATAATAGAGTTTGCGTTGATCAAGTGCTGTGATGTCTACAGTAATCAATGAATCATCAAGGATTGCTTTGGAACGTGCACTGCGTTGCGACTGTAGTGTTAAGAAAACAGTTAAATTTTAAAAGCGCGGTCATAAGATCTAAGAGATCTTCTTGTTTTTTTTATTTTTTATTTTTTTAGTTTTGTCGGTGACCAGACCCAAACTTCCTCGCGGCCAAATGTTGAGTCACGCAACCTGTGATGTTTACTCGCCAAAAGCTGTTGAAACATTAATACAAGGACAATGTTACGGATATTGTTTTCTTTATTGGTGTGTAAAATATATTTTCTTTTGGTTTTATCGAGGCGTTGGATTCGAAGGGAAATAATAAATACGCTAAAAAAGGCATTACGTCAGCCATGAAATGCGCTGATGTTGCAGCTTTCACTTTCGCTACGTGACAAATAAGATCGTGTTTACCTTGCAAGTTGATTTCGGCAGAAGCAACGGTCATCAATTTATTTGCAAGTTTGCGAATAGTTCTTGTGGTTTTAGGCAAATGAAGTAAATTCTTTGGCTGTTTCATCGCAGCGAGTTCGGTGATCAGAAGGAAAATTAAATATTTGCAAGCCAAGCAAAGAAAATGTCAGAACATGTACGGATTACGTCATTGGTAGGGAAATAACCACTGTACTTAAGGTAGCCGTGGATAACGGAAGTCTTACATTATGACTCGTGTGACTACTTTGCTAGCCCTTTACTTGTGGAAAACACCAATTAAATTTAATCGTGACTTTTAAGAAAGAAAGCTGTTGTTAATAGTGTTATTATCGTGTCGTTCATATCGTTCATGCCCATACATATCCCGAGGAAAGTTCCAGATTAAGACCGTTACGTCATCGGAGATTTGTCAACGGCTACCGCTGATGGTGCAATAATAGAGTCTGTGTTGATCAAGTAATGTGATGTCTACAGTAACAAAAGAATCATCGAGGACTGCTTTGGAATGTGCACTGCGTTCCGACGGTAGTGCTAAGCATACACTTAAATTTTAAAAGCGCGGTTATAAGATCTAACAGATCTTCTGGTCGCCAATACATTATACTTATAAACTGGTAATATATACCATATTATCATTTATTATTCTTATGCATACCTTCGTCTTATCCAGGTCCTGTAACTCTGTAGCAGTGTCTATCGAGACTTTCCAGTCATGCCCGAATCAACTGCCATAGCAACGGTACACGCCATCGTCTTCCTCGTGAACATTGTTGGAAACTCACTCGTTTGTGTGATCATAAAAAGAAATCGGGATATGAGGTAGGCCCGCATTAAAACTCGTGAAACCACGCTTATCCATTTTATCTAAATAGTTTTTAAAAAGTCGAGATTACCAGTGTTTGCTTAAGGGTGAGTACTTTTGAATGCAATATCTTTCATTCGTTTCATCATTCGTGCTATCCGAAATGGCCTTATAGGTTTACAGTGAAACATTCAATGATAGTTTGAGGATTTTTACATGGATTTTAGTAGTGGTACTGAGGGGAGAGGTGGATATTAGAGGATTTGAAAAAAATAAATGAAAAGAGAAATGAGGGTTTAATGAAGATATAAAAATAAAACTTTTTGTAATAAGTGATGGATGAATATCAAAAGAGACTTTCCCCAACCTGACATGCTATTAAGCCGAAGGTCTTTAACAGCTTCTCGTTATTGCATTCCTCATTTAACTTTCATTCATTTCCATGAAAAAAAATCAGTCGTACAATGTACTTCCTCTTTAACGATACTCTTGGACGATTAAAAGACAAACTAACGGAAAAAAGCTCAAGAGCTGGCTAAATGAATCTCGTGATTGAACACCAACTACTGCATTTGGTGGGTTAGGCAGTAAATTTTGAAAAAAAAAAGAACTCCTTACTAAATAATTTTATTTTGGTGTAATGTTATATTTCCTCTAGTGGTCAACACTAAAGATATTGGAATGTTTTGTTGCTTATCGGGTGAAATATGCTTTTAATAAATGTAGGTTCATCTAAAATTATCAAATTCTGTTCAATTGAAATAAAAGGGAATTTATAGATTTAAATTACAAGCGATGCCGTTTCCGCATGAGCGCACACGAAGGACGTGATCTAACGACTATTTGCTTCAGTTATATATATTATATTCATATTTATCGTATTTTACAGGACTCCCATCAACTGTCTACTAGTAAACCTGGCTATAGCAGATATCATGTACGCAGCGTTTATTACACCAGAAGTTATCTTGAGAATCACTATCACCCACCCCGATGGATTGGCTGGTATATTCTTGTGCAAATTGGTGACAGCTGCAATCTTCGCGTGGATTGGAGGCTTTTCCTCGATGGTCACTCTGCTTGTTATTGCTTTTGAGCGATATTTTGCAGTGATTTACCCTTATGAAAATAGGAGACTTACCACGGGGAAACTGAAGGTATGTCACTGATAATGGCCATAGGTGTAAATAAAGAATGATTTAGATTTAGGTAAGTGACATAATAATACTTAATCCTGGACATTCGTTGAAGTTTCTCTTTCTAATAAAATGACACGGGTTGCTCGATATTTACTTCGTACAAAATGCTAATTTGTTTCGCGTCAATCCTGGTTTTCCCCTTTCCATGTCATTCATGAGCTTATTGGGTCTGCGTTAGGGGTATCGTCTCCATTACTCACAAGGGCACTCATGCAGTACACACAGCGACTTCTTTTGGTATGAATGTCTATATTGTTATCGAAGAAAATAAAACGTCGCTTTTGGAACGAAGAGTGGTTAGCCCAAATTTTGGGAAAGACAATATACATGTAGTGCACAGGGAGGTTTTGCAACATTCCAGCTAAAGATTCTAAAAAGATTAAACTGCTTTTAATTTGCTAATTTGCTTTTAAATGTAGAGGCAGCGTGGCCGAGTGGTTAGGGCGCCGGATTTGAAATCCGGAGGTCACGGGTTCAAGTCCCTCTCTGACCACCAAGCTGGAGTTGTTTCTCGGTAGACCCTAGTTCAACTCCTCTGCCACGCTTGTAAATAGCCAACTGGTCTGCGTCCTACCAGTTGGGAGTTTTAACCATGTTATATTCATTTGCATTATTTGTTTCATCATTTGGTTTTATTGGAACTGAAAAGCCCCATTAGGGGAGTGGTCAATTAAGATGTTTATTATCATTTTTTATTTGATGGGCTTTTAAGTAATATATAAAACACGAAAGAGAGCGTTTGATCAGATTTCCAAACTCTGCAAAGAAGTTGAAAATACGACTCGTAGCGGAGTATTTTTGACGAACTTCGAAGTCTTTGGAAATGTGGTCAAACACTGTCTTGAGTGTTTGATATATCTTCTCAATCGAAACTAAAACTAAGGAGGAAACAGAGAATTAAAATCGTAAAAATCTATACTAATTAAGATCAGATATTCAAACACCGTCACGGTCATGATTTCCTTTGTTTAAACTTAATGAATCATTAATGAGTTTGAGAACGACGCAGAAAGATCAGAAGAGTCCCTGCTTCTCTAGTTGTCCTTGTCCTTGATTATAACGTGTGTTACGAGTATCAGTTCTGGCAGGAATCGTTATCACAACCTTTATGTTTAACAATTTCAGAAGGCCATTGCTGGCTCTTGGATCTTCGCAGTAATAATCAATCTGCCTATGTTCGTGGTAGTAACCGTAAAGGACAATACTTGTATGAATATCCGGGTGAAAGGAGAGGACTGGATGCCCAAGGCTTATGATATGCTATGGAAATCCGCAGCACTTTTGACTATAGTACTGATGGCAGGGTTGTATTCCAGAATCGTGTACACTCTGTGGTTTAAACGCGACGATCACGACAATCAACTTGCCTTTCAACAAAGAGTAAGTGTAAAGGTGGAAGGTCTTCACATAAGGGAATCCAGGAACATTGTGATGTTCGTGATGATGTAATTGTTATGTCGTTTTCGTGATTAGAACGTTCTGGTTGTGTTACTGTTATGTTTGCTCGTGGTTGTGACATCATGGTTGTAAACTTGTGATCGACAGTGTGAGGGGGACATTGTGACTGTGACATTGTGGTGGAGACATTATGGTTGTGACGGCCTATGATTGCGACATTATGGCTGTGACATTGTGGTTGTGACATTGTGGTTATGACATTGTGGCTGTGACATTGGGGTTGTGACATTGTGAGTGTGACATTATGAGCGTCTGTGATTGTGACAGTATGGTTGTGACATTGTGGTTGGGAAATTGTAAGTGTGAGGTTATCATTGTGACATCGTAGTTGTCATACGCATTGTAAATCTGAAGTTATTGTGATTATTGTTATGTTCGCTCGTGGTTGTGATATCGTGGTTGTAAAATTGTGATCGACAGTGTGAGTTTGACATTGTGATTTTGACATTGTGGTTAAGACATTATGGTTGTGACGGCATTAGGATTGTGACATTATGGCAGTGACATTGTGGTTGTGACATTGTGGTTTTGACATTGTGGTTGTGACATTGTGAGTGTGGCATTATGATTGACACTATGGTTGTGACATTGTGGTTGGACATTGTAAGTGTGATGTTATCATTGTTTCATCGTGGTTGTCATACGCGTTGTAAATCTGACGTTATTGTGATTCTGGAATCGCATTTGTGGTGGTACTGGGGCTGTGACATCTGGATTGGAACATTGCCATGGTAACATCCATACTTTTTTCCAAGCCTCTTTGTTAACATTTACTTTCAATTTATTTTTCTGATTAAATTGTTACTATCGTAACCGGATTTGTGTCTCGATATACACAGGGCGTAATCAGGATGCGAAAGCGAGTCACCTTGATGGTGGTAACTGTCACTGTCTTATTTGGGATCTGTTGGGTGTCTGACATAACTGCGCATAGCATAGACTACTACACATCTCACCGCATTAGTAAAGAGACATACCTCACTATTCACACGCTGATCTTGCTGAATACTGCCGTGAACCCATTTGCGTACGCTCTGTTAAGCCACAACTTCCGAGAGAAGATGAGGGGAATGATATACTGCAGATGTCCCGGCTCCACGGATTCCTGGAGTCCAACCACGAGGATACCACCAAGTAGAAGGAAGTCTTCAGAACGTGGTAAGATTAAGATTAAGCTAACCATATCGCACAACGAGACAAAGGTCTTAATGGAAGAAAAAGTGTCTCTGCACGTCTCTGTCCTCCACAAAAAAAGGCAATTATGCGTTTTCGAGAGTGTCAACTATAATGAAGAGTACGGCTTTTTTCAAGTTTCTTTTTGGAATTTTGTCAGGTGGATGCTCGTGGAAGACAAACTATTTTATTTAGACTGGTTGCATCAGTGTATGTAGTGCTACAGGAAAAAGAATTCTGCAAATGACTTGTCTGAAAAAAGAACCACACACAGAGCCAATAGTCGAAAAAACCCCGTTTCAGCGATTTCGACTATAACACTATCACTGCATGTGATAGAACCATTTTGCATAATTTTCTTGCTCCTGCTTAGTGTTTTCATTAATTAAAATATTCCACGTTACAACAACATATCTCGGTGTATTACAGATCCTAGAATCACGTACAATTAATGAGTTTAATTTCTTTATTACTTTTTTACAGAATTATGTCCAGATCAGCACATTGAGACTGGTGGACATGTGAACGTGGTAGCTATACGGTTTGACCAACCAATGTAGAAATGCTCTGTAACCAGTGATAAGTGAAGTAGCGAGCCGGTTGACAAACACTTCAACATTTGCATACGGGCCGTAGTCATTACGTCGACAATTTGAAGTTTTAGAAGGACTTAGTTGATGGTTGCACTATTTTACTATTTTAAATCATTTTATGCTTTTCTGGGAAATTTAGCTGGAGTATTACGTGTTAATAAGTAATGTATGAAGGCACACTTTGTTAGACGCTTAAAGATGCAGCTGAAACAGACAATAAACTTACAAAACAAAACTGTTTATTTGACCCTGATAACTGCGTCAAGGTTCGAGTCTTCTAAGTCATGCAGGCTTATTAACATACCCTGAATCTAACTGTATATATCTTCGGTCCACTGACACTTTCATTCGCACATAAGGCCATCCTCATAAAATGTCTCGTTTTCCATCGCCCTCCCTCAGGTTTTCCAACTAAAGCGAGTCATGATCAGACGGTTGGACAGTCCTTTCGTTTCCCATCTTCTCGCTCCGGTTTTCCAACTAAAGCAGTCGGTCGGTTGGACAGACCTTTCGTTTTCCATCTTCCCCCTGGTGTTTTCCATCTAAAGTGAGTCCGTCGGTTGGCAGTCCTTTCGTTTCCCGAGTTCTCCCTCGGGTTTCCAACGAAGGCGAGTCGGTCGGTTGGACAGTCCTTTCGTTTCCCATCGACTCGCTCTGGTTTCCATCTAATTGATAAAGCGAGTCGGTCGGTTGGACAGTCCTTTCGTTTCTCATCGTCTCCCTCGGATTTTCCAAAAAGCGAGTGGGTCGGTAGGACAGTCGTTTCGTTTCGTCGTTGAAACAGGGGAAGCGCCCTTATAAACATGTGCCGGCATTAGTTTTGAACAAATTTCCTTTTATTGCAATACATTATATTTTACGGAATTAATATATCGAGAACTCCACAAGGCTTCTGACTAGTTTACTGAACAGAAAGGTAGAACAAATAATGATAACCAACTATTGGGTATAAATGGCCACAAATGTGACGATTTTATTTTAAACTAAACCGTTAAAGCCACGAATTAGAATCACTTCAGGGACAATGTAGTTGTTCACGAGATGGCGTTGATCGCAGGAAGGGCCGCATGTATAGCAGATAATATTCTCCTGATTGGTCAGGATACTTCAATCCGCAGACTGTTGAATAACAGGAAATGCTTTGCAATAAAATGACACTATGCTTTGAGTTTTTCGTCATAATAATTTTTTTTCCTTTCCTAAAATCCTACACTCACGCGACAAGTGTTTTTACTTCAAATCCCGCATAATTAGGCAACACCTGATACTTGTTTTTGTAAGATTGATATTCATAGTATACAAATTTACCACCAGAAAATAAATGACCCAGAGAAGGTAGATATTACAGCGTCCGCAGAACGCTTGTTAGCTGCTAATTAACTAAAAGAGACCCGTGGAGAATTTTGAGACAGGAGGACATAACGCATGCTAAACTTACAGTTACTTGAAACTATGTCTGAAGTCTTGGAAAAGCTAATGATTATTTATATGGATCATAGCATTTCCGACTTTATATATTTCGAATCACATCTTACTCTTTAACACGTGGCCTTCTCAGTCTAACTACATGTAATGTAATTCTGAAAATGCAGAAATTCGAACGGTAAAATTAGCCATGTTTTTCCAAAGGTAAATAAAATTAGTGAAACACTACTCGAAAATACAGACAGCTTTCAAAGTACATTTCTATCACTTTTCATGATAGTTATTCAAATAAAATTTCGAACGGCAGGTGAGAAGAAGATGGTCAACAAAAGTTATAGTGACACTTATAATTTTGATTATGATTAGTGAACTGTTGTGATTTCAAGCTTCCTTTTCTGGCAATGTACTCAGTGATGTCGGTTTGTTTTGGGTTGGCTTCAGCATCAATGCTAGACATCTCCGTCTCTCCGCCCGTTTGTTAAGGTAAGGATTGTTATTGTTTCATCTTTACTCCAAACCTTTAGACATGGTAATTATGGTTCGTCGAAAGTTAGAAATGTAACATGGTGGTAAATATTGTCTGCACAGTTTATTGTAATGTTTTTGTTTTGTTTTGTTTCTTTTTGTGTCATTGTGTTCCTTTTTCATGGGATGTAAAACATTCCTAACGGAATAATTTTGAAGCAAATAATAATTTTATAACATGTAACATTTAAAAAACACCCGTGAGAAAGCGTGGGCTAGTTGTAAGCTGTCAGCACTTCTATTATATCAAACAAAAGGTGTTGTTCCTTGTTCTGTTGTTCCTTGTTCTGGGAGGCGCGGTGGCCTCATGGTTAGTGCGCTCGTCTCCGGATCGAGCGGTCCAGGTTCGAGCCCTGGCCGGGGACATTGTGTTGTGTTCTTGGGCAAGACACTTTACTCTCACAGTGCCTCTCTCCACCCAGGTGTATAAATGGGTACCGGCGAACTTAATGCCTAGTCGCTTCATGCTACAGAAACCGGGATAAGCTCCGGCCTGATGAGCCACTTGGCTCGTATGCAGGCTTTACCTTTACCTTTACCTGTTAGAAGATAATGAACGCTAGACCGTTCACAGCTTCCCTATTTTTCAAAGCACATGCAAGAAAAAGCGAGCGAAGCAAACGCAAAGCACACGGGGGTGGGGGTGAGGAGGCGAGTGGATGAAGCCAAACGAAGAATACCAGTTCTCTCGCGATTCTATCCGCGCGTTCAAAAGATCGATTAAAAATACGAGAAAATAGAGGGCTGTGAACAGCCTAATCCACGCTTGACGTTTTTAGAAAGACTGCACGACGGGAACGCGTTCATCAGTTTTATAGACCTAAAAGTGCATTACTCTGTTAGAAAAAATAGGAACAACATCTTTACAGCTAAGAATAAAAGGGGCACTCATTGCGCTGACAACGTACGCAACATCTAGAACTCAGTATCCGACAACTTCAGTTTAAAACTGCTGTATGTTCCCTCGCTCGGTCACTGAAGGTCTAAAATGTGGCCTCGATAATATATTTAATCTTCAGATGACGTCAAAAAGGTTACGTCTTTTATTTTCTGCCAAGTTCCTCTGTTGCCGCGTATCCGTAAAGCGAGCCCAGTATCCGCCACAGTTATACAAATATAGCATCAACTTGCATGTAGCTTTCCGAAGCCAACCGATATATTGCTGTTGTTCAGTTGCAAAGTTTTCGGCTAGCTAAGAACGGAATACGCTGATAATCAAAGGCTTTTTAAGCCAACTCGCGATATTCAGAACAGATATGTTTCATGTACTACTTTAATGTGGGGAGGTATTTGAGGAGATTATAAGTTGCGTTACATAGCATACTACAATCATTAATAATTTACAGTCAAATAACCATTAATAGATCGTTTTCACGTGACGTTATCACTTTCTAAAATCCAAAACTAAACAACCACCAAAGATTTTATCCTCGTCAGGCATAAGATATTGTTGATTCGATGCTTTCGTTTGATATGCGTACTGTATCTGCATTAAAAATGTTTTGAATTTATATTAAAATTAAGCACTAATGTATCATTGTCCTTTTTAGGGGATAAGCCTTGTTGCTGAAATGGGTAAAGCGGGATTTCGTTCCGATTCTCACATCTCAATAAAAGGCAAGAAAAGTAACCTTCATTGGTTTTATGATTATACATATTAAGTTTTAATTTAGCTTGAACAAGGATAATCTTATTGCTGAGTGAGAGAATTATTGTTTTGAAGGCAATAACACTGGTTGACTTCGTCTTCATGGATTTTCCCTTTTGTGTTCATTTTGATGGTGGCTGTCAGTTCCATACGTCTAGTTTAGCCTCTGATTGGTAGCTGTGTGTTTATCTTAGTGTATAGTTTAAAGTTGTGAGCCCTTATCCTAGTGTGTTGCCTGCAGTTTTGTTTGTTTTCGTCTGTGACCTTCATTTTTACACCTTTATTTTTGTCTGTGAATTTGTCGTTTTGCTGCCATTTTTGTTCGCGATGAAGACTTTCAGTTTTGCGTGTTCCTGTGTATCTGTGACTTTCAGTTTTGTGAGCTTACCTTCGTCAGTAAATTCTAGTTTTGCTTGTCCATGTATATCTTTCTTCGTCTGCAACTTTCACTTTCTGAGGAGTTTTCCTGTGTCTCTATATCTCAACGTTTTTATCCACGTCTTCCTTATTAAATTTTAACAATGCGCTTTATACCACCTTTGTGTTGGAGGCAAAAACTGAGATTTATCAAAGAAATACATGTCTTGAATGAATTTATGATTGTTTTACAGTTATCCTGTAGACAAAGAAAGTCCAGTGTACAAAGAGAGAGACAGTCGTCGCTTTTGTATTCTTTATATTAAACGAAGCTAAAGGGAAGTGGTGAGTTTACTATGTTATTTATTGTTTACTGTGTTATTGGTTGTTTTTCAAACTAAAATGACCTCAATAGCAAGGATATATTTATTGAAGATGCTAATCATGTTTCCCTGCCAACAATTTATGACACGAAAATATGACAGCCCTATTTCACTTCGCTCTAAGAATTTGTCTTTCTCAAGGCGGAGAAAATCCGACAGCGCATTGTCCATCGCTTTATTATGCGCATGTCTGGATGATAGACGCAGTGTAGAAAACGTCAGTCAATTTTTGGTGTTTCTCCACCTAATGAAAATAATAATTTTATTGTGTATGATATAACAAACTCACGTTGTAATCAGGGCGGTGTGAAACCGAGAGTGATTCGGATTACAGAATGAATTTCAATTTTCAAAATTAACTTAACATCAAAAGTGTCGGGCTTTAAACAAAACCTTGATCTAAAATATATCTAGCAAAATTTGGCCGATGAATTAACTCAAGCTCAAGTCCTCCGTCGTGATAAACTACGGAGTCAATTATTTCTTTAATTAATAAGTGTTTTTTTTTTCAGACCAGATTTTTGAAAAGCGAATGACCAGACAGTTATTATACATGAAAAGAGTTGTGTTTTACAAAATCCTTCATTTCAGTCTTAGCAGATAAAAGCCATGACTGTCATGTTTAGACAGTCCTAAAAGCCGCTTCTACATGTACAATATTCTCTGTTATCTTCTGATAGAAGCGTCTGAAATGAACAACGTAGACGAAGTTATACAAGTCATCTCAATCGGCCTCATTGTTGCTGGCTTCCTTCTTAACACCAGTCGATCACTAAGAGCCATCGAACTGTGCAAGGAATGCTTGTTCATTCTGAAAGACAGAGCAGACTTAAAAGGCAAGAAATTGAGCAAATCATTATACAAGAGGATATATTTTATAATGTGGAAGGCTTGTAGTCTTATCAGCGATAACACAAACGCCATAATATACGCAGAAAAACTTCTTCAAATTTGTCGCGAAAGTGATGAAAGACGAAGAATATAGGCTAAGCATGACAGTTGCAGGTATGTGTTTCGGTCAAAGTAAATACACAAAAGCAAATCAACTCTATGAAAAAGCGCTTCTAATCATTAGAGAATTTGGAGACAAAAGTGGAGAAGCTATGTGTTATGGAAACCTTGGAGCTGTGTATCTATCACTTGGCGAATATGAGAAGGCTAGACAACACCTCGAGAAATCACTTGAGATGAAGAAAGAAATTGGAGACAGAAATGGAGAAGCTACCTCTTACGTAAACCTCGGAAATGTGTATCTATCAGTTGGAGAATATGAGAAGGCTAGAGAACGCCACGAGAAATCACTTGTGATCGAGAAAGAAATTGGAGACAGAAATGGAGAGGCTTCCTCCCACGGACACCTTGGACGTGTGTATCGATCACTTGGCGAATATGAGAAGGCTAGACAACACCTCGAGAAATCACTTCTGATCCAGAAAGAAATTGGAGACAGAAATGGAGAGGCTAGCTCTTACGTAAACCTCGGAGATGCCTATCAATCAGTTGGAGAATATGGGCAGGTTAGAAAATACCTCCAGAAATCACTTGTTATCCAGAAAGAAATTGGAGACAGAAATGGAGAGGCTTCCTCCCACGGAAACCTTGGATGTGTATATCGATCACTTAGCGAATATGAGAAGGCTAGACAACACCTCGAGAAATCACTTGTGATCCAGAAAGAAATTGGAGACAGAAATGGAGAGGCTTCCTTCCACGGAAACCTTGGATGTGTGTATCGATCACTTGGCGAATATGAGAAGGCTAGACAACACCTCGAGAAATCACTTCTGATCCAGAAAGAAATTGGAAACAGAAGTGGAGAAGCTACCTCTTACTTAAACCTCGAGGAGACCTATCAATCAGTTGAAGGCTATGAGCAGGCTAGAAAATACCTCCAGAAATCACTTGTGATGTGGAAAGAAATTGGAGGCAGAGAGGGAGAAGCGTACTGTTATGGAAGCCTTGGAAGTGTGTATCATTCAATTGGCGAATATGAAAAGGCTTCAAAATGCTTGGAAAACTCATTGGCCATCAGCAGAAAAAATGGACACAGATGTACAATAGCTAAGTCTTACCTACATTTGGGAGTCAAATTTCTCTCTCTTGGTAAGTATAACAAGGCTAACGACTATACCCGGAGAGCGCTTGCGATCTGTACGGAAATAAGAGACACAGAAGGTGTGTTCTCATCTTACCTCACCCAAGGCAACATTGAATGGTGTGTAGGTAACTCAATCAAGGCAAAGGAATATTATGAAAAAGCACTTATGATGAGCAAAGAAATTGGAATCCGTACCGTAGAGGCAGAAGGCTGTTTAAGGCTTGGACATTTGCTTGTCGTTCAGGATAAATATGTTCAAGGAAAAGAATATATTGAGAATGGGCTTGCATTAAGTGAACAGATTGAAGGTATTTCGCTCCAGTTCATGTCGCTCGAATTGATGGTACACCTAAGAATAAGAGAAGGAAAGATTCAGGAAGCTATCTCGTATTTCCTTCCTGGTATTGAGAAATGCGAGCAAATGCGCGGCTCTCTCCGCCACAATGATCAATTTAACATTTCGCTTCTGGAGAGAAACGTTCGTTCCTACAGAGAACTCGGTTCACTGCTTTGTGAAACTGGACATTTCACTCAAGCTCTGTATGTTTCAGAGCTTTCAAGGGGCAGGGCTTTGGCGGATTTAATGTCAGGTCAGTACTCTGTGGAGAATCAAATCTCGGCTAATCCTCGAACATGGGCTGGTCTTGAATGTATCGAAACCAAAGAAAGTAACCGCACGTGTCTGTATGTGTCATATTTTTCTGACAGCATATACTTGTGGATTCTTAAAGCGAGCGGAATCAAAAATTTCCAAAGGATTAACGGAAATAAGGTAATTGCCAACGAAGGATTAGGTCAACAATTGAAAGAGATTTTCAATTTCAGAAGTTTTGGCATTTTACCAGAGGAGATTTGCGAAGACCGATCTTTACACAGTTTTCAGCCAGAATCCAAATCTTGCGAGGAAGACAACAACGAAGATTGGCGAATTGGAGAAGAAAGTAAAGATAATCAAGGACCCAAAATGAACCTTCCTATCTGTTACAAACTTATCATTGCTCCTGTAGCGAGTTTCTTTGTAGGCTCTGAAATCATCATTGTCCCTGATCGCGCTTTATACCAAATCCCATTTGCTGTCTTAACCGATGAAAGTGGAAAGTACTTATCGGAGACTTTCAGGATCCGTGTCGTTCCTTCTTTAACAACTCTCAAGCTCATTCAAGACAGTCCAGCAGATTATCACTGTCAGACGGGTGCTTTGATAGTAGGAAATCCCGATGTTGGTGAGGTGCATTTCAAAGGACGCCTCACAAACATTTCACGATTGCCTTGTGCAGAAAACGAAGCGAGGATGGTAGGAGAAAAGCTGGGTGTTGAGCCTTTGTTACGACAGCAGGCGACTAAGCTGGTTGTACTTCAAGCGATGAATTCAGTGGCTCTGATTCATATTGCCGCACACGGTGATGCAGAAAAAGGAGAAATTGCCCTTGCACCGGCTTTTCGTATCCTTAACGGCATACCTCAAGAAGGACTCTACTTATTGACAATGGCTGACATTTCAAAAGTTAAAGTGCGAGCTAAACTGGTAGTCCTTAGCTGTTGCCGCAGTGCTCGTGGACAGACAAAAGCCGAGGGAGCTGTTGGAATTGCCCGAGCATTCTTAGGATCTGGCGCACGCTCAGTGTTGGTGTCACTGTGGGCCCTAGATGACAAAGCGACCGAGCAGTTAATGAGACATTTCTACGATCACCTTGTTGCTGGGGAAAGCGCTGGCGAATCTCTACACGAGGCCATAAAGTGGATGAGAAGCAAGGGCTATGACGTGAACCAGTGGGCACCTTTTATACTGATTGGAGATGACGTGACATTTGATTTCAGAAAGATGGGTAAGATTCACTGAAAGCAAGTACTTCCTTTTTTCTGGCAAAGGGCTCCTGGTATCTCAGGGACCACAATTTTCGTTGAATGTTAACGATTAATCTGAGTGTATTTTCCAAATAGAATTAGGTTTCTAGATCAAATTACTTCTTTCAAGTTTGTTGTTTGATATTCTGTGGTTGATGTAGTGTATTTTACAATATAATTCATGACTTTTAGCTTATTTAGTTTGGGCTAGACAATAAAACAAGGTAGAATATAGTACAGACGATAAAACAAGGTAAAATATAGTATTGTGCCAATCAGAGCGCAGAGAACCTAATCTCTGAAAATAAATATATTTTGTAAAGTTTAAGGTAACTGCTTTTAAAGAAAATCCTGTGAAGGAACTGAACTGTAGCCTATAGTTAATAAGAAATGTATTGTTGTGTTGATTTCTTCTGCCAGGTTTACGTTGACAAGAATGACCAGGACAGCATCAGGTGATCGCATGAGAAGTAAAATGGGAATGACCTCAAAGGACAGTTTTCGATCTTGTGCTAAGTTGTATATAAATTAAATCGAAGATTAACTTTAATTCGTCTTTTCTACCCCCTCAGTAGAAATCTTTTGACTTAAAGATGTTTATTTACCACAGAATAACCAAAACCTTAGTGCCTAAGATTAGTTTTTGGTATCAGACTTTTGAACGATGATAGTAATCGTATGGATCTTTGCTGCGATCAAGAATAGGTTATGCAATTCCAAACTGGGTATAACCGATAAATCTTAAATTTTACCGGCGAGACGTGCTGTTAAAATAATATTGGCATTTAATAATAATTGTTAATGTAACTTGAAGAATGAAGGGTTTAAAGTAGAATAGCGTCAGAAATAAAATGTATTTCCATTGCAGTATATCATTTCTGAACAACATTTATGTAAATCGTCTAGATTTGTCAGTATCTCCATAAATTAAATTTTTGTTACATAGAAAAAAAGCTTTGAACAATTTGAAATTTTATCAAGCATTAAGATTCTGTGACGAAAAAAAGAATATTAGAATCTGCATGTTTGAATTTTTGTCAAATATTGAGCATAACCGATTGATGTTTTAATTAATTTAATTTTACCAGCAAGGTCTACAATCAGCTTTGTAAATAGTCCTCCTAAAAACGATGACTGTTGGTAAAATTTTCGTAAGGGCGGAATTAGAGTTTCTCAATATTTGCATGACATTTATTACGTTTATCGTGAACATTGTGTCGTTGTCAAAAGAGGACTTTTTTTTAAATTCTGTCAGCATGTTCTGTTTTTGTAAAGTTGACAGGCGCATTGTGGTTTTAATTTTAAGGCTAGAAGAATAAATTAAAACTGAAAGTAATAAAAATTTGAGCTCGAGTCCATTTATATAAACTACTTCTAACCTATATTAGGTTCTGGAAGAAAAAAAAAGAAAAAAAGGAAAGAAAGAAACAAAACAAAACAAAACAAACTGTGAAGAATTTACGAAATTTTTAAGTTGAAGTTTTCATTGATCCGTAAAATTCGCATGACAAAACAGTCTGCACCGGCGTTTTCAATGCGAATGCTAAATTCACGAGCTGGTAGGAAACTGAAACAATCTTCGGATTTCTTGCCTTCGTGACCAGTGTTGTGTGAGTAACCCATATTTTGTTTGGTTTTTCAGAACTTCAAGAAATGATCACAAGCTGACAAGAAAACACGGCATTTAATTGTTCTCAGCCAGCCTTTTAAAAGACCGCGAAAATTTTCCGGTGCAAAATTCAGCTACGACTCCAGCAAATCGTTAGCTCTCCGAGGCCCGGAATTCAATTGGTCAAAATTTGAACTATCAGCTGAGAGGACGCTTTTCTCAACTTGTAGCCGAGATATGAAATCTGCTAAGTTCGCTAATAGCCGAAAAACTGCCGATAATTTATCCGAGAACTGATATTCCAGCACCCCCTACCGAGAACCCCTCTCATATTGTAATCGGTCAAAACTGGACTCCCCTTGTTAGATATGGGAGAGTCATACGAGTAGCTGATGACGTAAGCTCTTTCTGGGGAATCTCTCCGTTCTTGTTTATTAGGGAACTTAAGCACGCGCGTTTTTGAGACGCGGACGGTAACCGGAAGTGAGCTACTTTCACTACTTTTAACTTGTCCTCACACAACCATATTCACATTGCTAAGTATCTTTTCTTCATTAGAGATGAGTAGTATAAAAAATCTGGGAGACAATACGGTCCTAGCATGCGAAATCTTCTCTTCCGGTTGCCGTCCGCGTCTCAAAAACGCGCGTGCTTAAACTCCCTATTACCTAATCACCAAAACGAAACATAAATTGCTTGTGAAATCACTATGGGGAAACCCCTTTTGTGGATGGGAACCTTTATCCTGTGGGGAGAATCCCATATAAAAAGGATAGGGGTGCGCGTTGGAAAGTTTGAAAAGAATCGCTAAGAGAACCAAGATCCTGTTTTTTTGGGCGTGGCTTGAAGTGGCTTTCACCCCTAAGAGGTATAAATTCTAAAACAACACATTATCTCCTACTGTTTCTTTCGGCTTAATACCCTAAAAGATACCGCAAAAGCCTTCGCTGTGGGCCTTTTGAGGCTGAACACACTAAGAGGTACTACAACGGTGATTTTAATCCCTGAAAAGGTAGGCCGAGGACCCACGTCCTTATGCCCTCCCCACCCCCCCCCCCCCGTGCGTCTATGTCCTGATCACGCGCAGGATTAACTCTAAGACTGCTATCAGTGTTCACTGTGAAAACAGGAAAACTGTGAAACCGTGTCGCTTATTCCAAATAATAATGAAAGATAAATGACAGACCAGCTCTAATGTGTCACTAAAAACAACTCCTGAGTTTAACGTGACACATCTGAGTTAATGTTCTGAAAATGTCACTCTTTTAGAGGAAGAACGAATAGGGTTAATAATTTGGGAGCTACAGCAAGCATCTGCAGTAACACAGTAATGAACAAATTTGCTCGTAATAATTGTCTGAAAATCTTGGCACTCTGATGTCATTTACCTGTCAATTGGAAAATGAGAAACCTTACACCTTCTGGTACCATTTTATTGCAGTTTCGTGTTTGTTTAGCTTGATATTGAGTGACGCATTTGTTTATACTGTACTGTAAAGTTTCTTTCCACTAACCCATCCACTCTGGGTTTTTTGGGTTCACTTTTACAGTGGAATTCCGAGTTTTTAAATCATCAGTTTTTCAAATCTCCGTGTTAATGGAAACAATCTTTTGAGCATCCATCGAGCCGTTTTCAAGATTTTAAGTAAGTGCTCAACATCAAATTTTACCCGAAAATAGTGGCCAAGCCTGAAAAAAAAAAAATAAAAAAATAATAATCAGGCTTGAACAGGAATCGAACCCATGACCTATGCGATACCAGTGCAGAGGTTTGAGATCAAATGAAAATCTTGCAGGACTAAAGTCAACATTGACTGAAAATCTTGGCACTCTGATGCAATTTGCCTGTCAATTGGAAAATGAAAGAGTTATAGAAATTTTATAGAAGACACCTAAATAGTGTTTGGGGACTTGAAATGCAAATGAAAACTGAAACGCAATAGAATATGAGATCATATATGTAAAGATGACCGTTGCTATCGCAAACACTGTAATTTACTTCATTGCGCAGCCAGGTGGTTAAAAAAAAAAACGTTTAGTAACTTACACCCTCTGGTATCATTTCGTTACAGTTTCGTGTTTGTTTTGCTTGATTTTGATTGACGCATTTGTTTATACTGTACTGTAAAGTTTCTTTCCACCAAACCACCCACCCCGAGTTTTTTAAATTATTGTGATGAGGGTGGCACAGATGTTTGCTTGAAGTTTGCTTGTACAGTGGAATTCCGATTTTTAAACCCTCAGTTTTCAAACCTCTGGATTATTGTAAACAATCTTTGGCTCCGTTATCAAAAAAGTTAAGAAATGTGCCTTGATTTTTCAACCGAAATATGTTCCCCTAGGTGCTTTGAAAATCGAGAGTTTCGAGAAATCGGGGGCGAATTTTTCTCAACGATTTAGTTGAAATAAACTTCTTAATGAACTACTTTCTGAAAGTGAAGATTGATCATCGCAGTAAATTTTCCAATTTAAGCAATTGGAAAGGAGAAGCCTGAAAAAAATCAGGGCTTCAACGGGACTCGAACCCGTGACCTCCGCGATACCGGTGCGATGCTGTACCAACTGAGCTATGAAGCCACACATTGGGAGCGAGGTCAATTAGTTGAGTTCATATCTTCCCGTGAGGAGTCAAATGATCTTCACTTTCATCTACTACCGCAGTTCAAATATGAATTATTTCATATATACTTCACATCATTTCACTATCTATATTATTTCACTATATCGGTAAGAAATTAACAACATAATCTTTAGAAACACAAAACATGAATTGGGTGTTATGTATTGAAATAATTATGTACCATAATAATGCAGTGGGAGGTGCATTGCGTTGTATTCTTGGGTAAGACACTTTACTCTCACAGTGCCTCTCCGCCCAAGTGTATAAATGGATACTGGCGAACTTAATGCTGGCAGTAACCCTGCGATGGACTAGCATCCCATCCAGGGGGGAGTACAAATACGTCTAGTAGCTTCATGCTACAGAAACTGGGATAAGCTTAGGCCTGATGGGCTACTCTGCTCGTATGCAGACTTTACTTTTCGCACGCACATGATTCTAAAGTACTAAGGCTAAATGGATCTCATTGTTCAATTTTTCTTACGAAAATTATTTATACACTGTATCTACAAAGGTCCATAACAAGGATAGTCTTTTCCTCCAAACACATAAACTAATTTGAATAAAATAATATTGATCACTAGTCTGCATGAATGTGAACTTGTGTTCAATGTACTGCTGTGCCGTCAACACTGACGTTATGGATTGAAATAAAATGGTCAAATCCACTCTTGATCAGAAATCTCAGATGAGAAGCAGATGTAACAGGAATCTGAGGAGAAAAGACACAAAAACCTGCAGTCTCACTTCAAACAATAGCTTGTACATCCAGTGACATAATTATGTGATGACCAACATGTCAAGTCAAATAGGAGATTTGAAGATTAACTAATTGTAAGTTTTATTATATGGCTAAAGTAGCTCCGTGAGCTGGCAAGATGAACTAAATCCTGTGCTATGATTGGCTACCCAAGTGGGCAAGATGGCAACTCTCTTGCCCGCTTGGGACTACCCGATGTGTCTTGCAAGAAAAAATTCCCTGAAAGCCATACATATAATAAATCCTTTATTCACCAAGCTTGTTTGGTCAAGATGGCTGGATACTGGCTTCTTTCTTTTTTTGGGTGTTTATGGACCTCGAATCCGCCTTGGTCCTTAAACTTGCAGAAAAAGAACTTGGCCAATATCCAGGCATCTTGACCTCATGCTTGGTCAATGACCCATATAACTGAGAGTAAGGTCTTTATGGGAAAATCTCAAACCAAGACCTTGATGTATACTTGACCACATGATAGCGTAAAGACCGAACATTTGAGGTTGATACATGTAAGCTGCTTATTATACATGTATGGCCCTTGCTTGTTTTTGCATGCCTTTATTCAGCCAATGGGCATTACAGGACAATAATGCCCCAAGCAAATCAGAGCACATGCTATATCCACGGCAAACACAAGCCATATAATAAGTACAGGTGTGACTCAGTCAAGATGATGGATATTGAACAACTTTTTCGTATGTTCATGGAGTGAGGCGCAGTTGTGGTCTATAAATACACAAAAAAGATCGATGCTATAACTGGTATCGGCTTGCAATGTTTTATATTTGATAATTTTAACATACACTGTACCTGTATCTCATCCCTCTGCATTTGACCTTCTGTATGTTCATACTCTGAAACAGAATTATTGTTTTCAATCTACAATACAGCTTGTACAAAATAATAAAATGTTCACTGCATAATTTAACATGAATTGAAGTGTATCATGTCTTATGAAATACAGTCTATCAAGCTAAAATTGAAGATAACAGAAAGAATAAATACAATCAATATAATAATAAAATACAAAAGAAAAAGAACAAAAAGAATTGGATGAGGAGAACTTATCTAACAGTAAAACCTAATATACCTGTAATATTGTGTATTTTTCTTTTCCCTTGCAAACCGTTTTGTATGGCCACCAAATTCATGCACAGCTGTACCAAATACTTTTGAAAGTTTTACTTTAACACGACTGCATGATGCAGAACCATACTAAGATTTGAATTTGTTCTGAATATTGTTTCTCCATTAACTTGGTTGTAATAAACACTGTTAAGTTGAAATTTGGACGGTTTATTTCTTTTCATAATTCATGTACATTACTTGCAATTTCAGAGGTTAAAATTTCAGATGTTTAATTTTCGGACACTTTTTTTCACATTTGGGACTACAATTTCAGACACTTTGCTGAAACATAGCTAAAAGTAAATTTACACTCGTAACAAAATACGAATTAGACTGGAACAACTTCAAAAGATGATAGTTTTACTGCACAGCCATCAAGATTTTAGAAATACAAACTTAAGACAAGAAAATGACATATCTCAAGCACTGTCTCAACAGACTTTGCTCTCCATTAAGCCCGACATAAAGGAGACTAAGAGATTTGGAGCTACCTCAAGGTTCTATACTGTAAACTTGTAAAATAATACATGTATTTCAGACGCTTAAAACTTCAGACACTTCAAAATTTTGGATGGATTCATTTTCGGAAATTAAAATGGTACAAAATTTTTCCAAGTAATGTACTCTAAATCTCTGAGTTTTTTAAATTTTTTTTAATGATGCAAAACATTCAGTCTTCAGGAGAAGTCAGATGCCTGTCTTGAACTGCCTAACCTCAGCTACTTTCCATATACAGTCAAAAAATCCTAGAAATTTCAGTTTGAAAGAAAATGTCAATGCTTTTTGGCTATGGAGTTCTGCTTTTTTCTGGAATTTTCCAGTAGAGTGGGCTAAAAAATGCACTTATTAACCATTTTCCTTCAAACCAAACCTCAGCTGCAATTTTTGACCAAATGGAAAACACCCCCAGAGTCCAGTGCATTAGCCATTAGGCCTGATCATACCTAAATGAACATACAAGTATGTACTGTACATGTACCACATAACAAAACAACCAACCAAGAAAAACAATGAGGAAAACTACTTATGATAATGGTCTTTGTAATACAGCATGATTAATAAAGATTTAAGCAAACTATAAGTAGTTAATTTACCAGAGTACCTTTATCTACAAGGGGTTCGAAGTCCACTGGCTCTGTTTTGGTGCTTTTCTCTATGCAAAGGCCTTTAACTGCCAATAGAAAATATAGCTTATTAGAGTATTTTATATGTTCAACTCTTTTTGCATCAAAAATTTATAAATATTTACATGCAAATACATGCAGGGTGCCAGCAGGGAAAACCTTAACCAACACCAGCACCCTAACCATACAGCACTCAACCATATGAACAGTATCTTCAATTAGCTACATGTCCATACAGTAGTTGTAAAATTTTCCCCTTTTTATGTGTTTTGGATTGCCCTCTTGTCACCGTCGATATGGCATATTGAAACAGTGCTTGGACTATGTTGAAAAACCAGAGAAGTAATTGACATATACGAAGGGCGCCAACTCTCATCCACTACAAATAAATTACTTAATTTAGTTTTTAATAATTCTTAGTCAGCTGGACCCTGTTGATAACAGTACTTTGTACTGAAGGGTTATGCTAGGTAAATATTGGATGATGATGATGATTGGTATCATTATAATTGTTATTACTATTATTATTAATATATAGATTTAGCTAAGCCTAAAAGCGGAGCTCGTCAGTTATTTTTTGGAATGTTGTTACTGATGAAAATAATCCAACGTGTACATGTATGTGAAGTAAACTGCGAGCAATTTTATAGCTTCAGCCCGAACTAGGATCACATTAGCAGATCGAGGTGTAAGATGGTGTAATGATGAAAACAGAGCCATGATTTCAAGCATTTCAGGGGAGCCACCAATAATGTTGATCACATAAGAGAACTGTCTTCTGTGCTTTTTGGTGACATTTCCTGTTCTTTCTTATTGAGAAAGACATGACATTGTTATTAATCATTATATTCTTTCTTAGTTAACAATTGGGACTCCTGCACAAAAGAAGTTTATTTACACATTTTTTGTTGTTGTGGGGTATGACTGAAATGTAGTGGCTACAATATATTCAGTCCCCAAATTTCTACCAAATGAAATCTCACAAAAATACCAAAGTAGTATACACATGTAAAAAGTTAAAAAGTTTTGTTTTCTAACTTGATCCCCAAAGACAGTTAGCTATCTTCATTCTTGTATGGCATCTCCTCCTGCTAAAAGGGTTTGCACCATCTCTTAAAGTATAAGTATAAGCAAAATCACTCTGGCATGAACGATAAATATAATATTTTGTTGCTGATCATGAATACTTGCATAGGCTTCTGATAATAATTTTACTATTCAATTCCAATGTGATTTGTTCTTTTTCTCGACTGAGATTGTGGACTACAGGAGCTGTTATTGGGTTCCATTAATTAATTTTGCTCATAATGATTAAATTATACCAAGAATTATAAGTACATGTAAGCTATAAGTAAGTTATATTATGTACGTGTATTTTGTCTGTACTACACAACCAAACGCACTCAAAGATTATGAGGCATAGGTACATTTGTCAGAAAAAGCCAGCATATCAAAGATATGTTTAGATTGACACATCAATTAAAGATAATTTATAGCAAAATGGATAAACAATACATCAATATCCTGCATGCACCAAAGCTGGAGATGGGGTTATAAGGCAATCATTTAAACAACTGATTGAAATAATTTATAAATTAGAGAACACTATTTGCACAACACTAGGAAACAAATTAACCTTATTGGATGTTGCGAATGGCAAGGCTGTCAGTAGAATGTCACAAATTTCTCAACTCTTTCTTTCTACAAAAATACTAATCCTGCAACTTTGCTTAAGACCCAGTTCTCCATTTCATGTTGGCAAAATATTAATTTATGCCATGCCCAATGCCAGTTATCGCAAAATTGATTTAAGAGCAACATAAACCAAGCACAATAAATATCATTTTTAAGCCAAAAAAGCAATTATTTGAATAAACCATGACATGATGAGTAAATTATCTCCAAGAAAAACTGATTAATTTAACAGACACTTTAAATAATTAGTTAATACATGTATCATAGGTGTTTCTTAATAATGTAATACAGTTTATCTGTCACAATGTTGCAGCTACAGCTGTATGATATTACTACACACAGTATGGGTTGCAGAACTCAACTTCCAAGTCAGTTTGTTCAATGAACTTTGTGCAGAAATTATTATGGCATCAAGTTGTCTGTGAATATAGAGAAACCAAACAAAGCATTACAATCTTAAGTAATAAATTATTGAACTCTTTTACATGTATGTACAATGTATATTCCATTAATATTGGGGATCTCTCAGAAGCTGCATCTATGATGATTTAATTTGCTCCCAGTGCATTTTTTTATGGAACTTTTCACACATTAATATCTCTGTTATGACAGCGGTCTCTGTGTTCTATAACAATTAGTACACAAGAAAAATACACTCAGTAAAATATTGTTTACAATAAAAATCAATCCCTATAAGCAATCATAAGGACCTTCAATTTATATTTCTTTAGAAATATCTCACCTGGCCATGGTTGCTTTGAAAATCTTTGCTGTTTTAATCCAGGTTGCCCATGTGTACACTGTTTGTATATTGACTGACAGGAACAGGGATGTAATCATACTGTATATCGCTGCTACTTGAACACCACTGAACATACAAAGACATATCAATTATAATTTATAACCAACAGATGACATTCCTTTCATTGATATACAGTGTCCTTCATTGCTAGTTGTTTACTGAGTGTCTACAGTAGTGAATCAAATGCTAGGGGGATGGCACCAAAACTTTCACAGTGGCAGGCTCTGTCCTGAGATGCAAAGCAAACATATATAACTGTTATGAACTTGGCGACTTGCTTTTGAGCGCACATGCAATTTGCTTTAAACAAGAAACTGGAACATTGCAGTACAACAATGTGCATGTAGTCCCAATCAAAGGGCCATCCAGGCTGTTTGGTTGTACATATAACTGAAAATCAGATTTTGTCAGGATAAATACTGATGTTCTTGCTGACTTAATCTGAGTGTGCAGTTCCAGAAGATATTCACACGCAATGTCTGAGAAATCATTAATTACAAAATATGCTTTAAGAAATATCTTACCTGGTACGGCCAACTTTCAGAAAGTTTTGTAATCTAGACTGGCTGGCCAGTTCATACATTTGACAAGTTGACACTGGGCATGTTTGTAAATTTGTGTGCTTCAACATCACATTACAATGTACATGTAGTAGCGTTGGTCAACTGAAAACAGCATAATTTGGTTAATTAATTTACACTGTACAATTTTTGGTTATATATTGGTGTATATCGTTGCGACCGACAGATGACTATTAAAATTAATTTACAGAACATATTGGCAGCTAAATCATAACAAGTGAAAAATTGAGCATGAGCCATTTACATGTACATGTAACAGCCCTCACCTCAGAACTGTCATAGATATAATATATTTTCAAACTCGCTGAAATTTCAGATTATTCAATATTAACATGCACGTACATCTTTAACAGTGTGTTTGCTTTACATTCATTTTACACACAACCAGTATCCACCGTAGGCAGACTTTTAAGTTTGCCTTTGAAAATAAATTGCATCATCTAATGCATCTTTCATTACCTATTCTTGTGACAAAATGACACAAAATCCAAGTACAAGAAGTCATAAGCATAAAACTAACTTAATTACCTGGTAATGCTTACAGCACCTCTTACTGTCTGCATATGCTGTCCATAAACTGGTACTGCCTGGACAATACTCACTATTTTTCTGATCACATCTTTTAAAATGTCACTGTTATATAATTTGTCCTGAAAAGGCAAATGCATGAAATGTTATGCCTTTGGCACTCACCACATACCTTTACATGATGTACAATGTACACCAAGTCATGATCAACATTCACAATTCTTTTTACTTTCATTGTAACTTTTTTTGTAACTTTTTGCGGTGTCATTTTCCCACACTTGAAGACAGGACTTCCACATTAGGTGGTAATTCTCTATGAATTCACAGGGAGTGATAACAATTAAATGGTGACTAACTTTAGCAAAGGAGGCATTCAAATGTCAGATTTTAACATTAACTTTCTTCGACGAGCAAAAAAGTAAAGCACAACAAAGAAAACAGTCAGTGACATTCGGTTAATAAGTTAGTCAATCAAAAAATTAGTGTGAAAAAGAGAGCAGAGAGAGAGAGTGGAGCGAGGAATGCACTCTCACCAACTAAATTTTGAATGTACATGAGCAAAAGTTATTTTTATTACCGAGAAATGGTCAGGGCAAGGACTTCTATGCCCTAAATTTTTTCTACGTATGTAAATGTCATTTTCACTGTTCAAGTTACCGAGCACAGCTCTTAGCATTTTTTTTTTTAATTAGTACTATCTCACTGTTATGGAACATTTCCATAAGTGTAAATACCACACTAGGGAATAACATCTCATTAGGAAAATAGGGGCCATGTACCCCCAACCAAAAACAGTGGCACTAATAAAATGAAATAGCAAATCAAAATCGAAGTAGAGCTTTACTTGCCGACAGGGTTTACATGCATAATCGTCTACTCGACATTTCGACTACAAGCATTTCACCAAACCGAACTAACTGGACAACAACAAAATAAAACGAGGAAATCTACATTACAAACACAATATGCATATCATTACGGCTGAGTATCAAACAGCAAATCACTTCTCAATGAAGGATGACTGAATGAAAGAAAGGATGAAGAAAATTCGTTTAAGCTTGCAGTGTTAAAGTTTAACAATTATTCACGCTTAAGCATAGATTTGAATATCACAGTGTGTATTTTTGCCGACGGCTTAATTTAGCTTTGCAGTCATTTTATCGGCGGTAGCTTTACCAGTCTTCAACCAAATTAACCTGGAAATTCCTCCCAAGCATTTCGTCAAACCGAATAAATTGAACTAACAAAACGAGGAAATACTTTGTAATCACAAGATGTAAATATTCACATAGGTACGTCAAAAGTAAATTTAGCAAATCCTGTTCGCTTCGGCTTAAAATGGTTTGTTGACCTATCTTGGTTTAAGAAATTTTTGTAGTCTAGGAAGCGGTTGTGCCAATTAACACAGAGAAAACTTCAAAACTCGCCCGGTAGTGTTTACAAATACAGATTTTTTTTTTTAAACGTGACGACGAAACTCGAGACAAAACTTGATTTGTTTACAATATGCAACTTACAACCTCGATCCACAAAACCACTCGTGTTATTGTTAAGAGCGAAATTAAACCTATGTAATTTACAAAATGCCTCACAGCATGGCTTCAAATAAGGAAGACTTTAAAAAAGGATTCCTACTGAAAATAAGCTTATCTCGCCGAGGCAACTTCATAATTTCCATAGCAAACGCCACAACAAACGTCGCTTACCTCAAGTTGGCAATTCACTTCGGCCAGTGCAAATCTTCCAGGCAGAAACTTGCTGCAAAAGTTGTGAAGACTGAACGGAACTGATCTAATCTTTTCGATAGATCAACGAATCAACCACTTTTTTCCGCTTTGTTTTCTGTTTTACACTAAACACACAGTTCTCTAGTTCGTCACCTGATTTTAATCATGTGACTTTTCTTGCTCGGCTGCACAGCATCTCGACGCGCGAATTAATTGAGCGGTTCTACAGTCGTCGGGTATTTCGTCTCCTTTCTATAGTCCTCGTTACCTTTGCTTCACGGCATTGTTCCGTATTATTTCATCCCCTTTCTCTAGTCCTTGACTCGCTATAATTAACGGCAGTGTTCAGTACTGTTTCACCTCCTTCCCCAGCGCTGGCCCGCTCTCTTTCACGATCTTCTTCGCTACTTCTTTGCTACTTCTTTGCCTGTAATTTCTTGCATTCCGTTTCTGTTTTATGCTTCAGTGCAACCCCATCTTAAAAACGTTAGATCAACCTCCGCTATTATTTGTTGATATGGCAAATAGAAATGAGTTTTCTTTTCTTTAAAAATCCCGCCAAAAAAAGATGGCATTCCTCGGTTCCCCCGTTTGCGCTACCGCGAGGCTCCTCTCCCCTCCCCCAGAGTCTGTACGGACGGCGTTCGCTCGCTCGCTCGTACGGTGACGTCATAACCAAATTTTCTCGGCTTGATGGGTTTACCAAAATTTCTAAGGTATGGGGCTCTGCTCGCACGCCTTTGGCGCGCGGGAGCTCCGCTATTATTATTATTATTATTATTATTATTATTATTATTATTATTAAACGGCATGAGCTTTAATGATACTCAAAGTGAAAATATGAACCATGATTGGAGGAGTAAAGAATGGTCATAATGGAGTCTATAGAAAATGATGATGAGGTTTGAAATCTCAGCATTAAAAATACAAGTCTTGGAATCTTGGGTTTGCTAGTAAGAGGTTGAACCTTCTTTCAAATAGGAAAACAAAGACTTAAAAGCAAGTGTATGCACAAACCAAATAAATGAAAATTTAAAACATGTATTCTGCAGATTAGTCAATTTACCCGTCAGACTTATTATTACCAGCAAATGGTGTCTACTTACTGTTTGAAGATGAGATTTTAATATTTCCTATGCTCATTAATGCAGTGAAGCTGATGATGAATTCTTGAGGGAACATTCCTGTTGTTGGCCAGAATGTGTCTAAACTTCTGTGAAACAAGAACAGATACATCACTGACAGTATCTTAGATGTGGTGTCAAGGGAAAAACAGTATACATGTACATGTATCATTACACAAAAATTTCCTTGTACAAATTTATAGATATTTACAACTGTAATACATGTTTGTGACTTGGTCTCTGAAGTTATCCTTTAATTACAACATATTTACACATACATCATTTATCTTCAAGGAGTAAAATTGCCAAAAAAAAATCATTCACTGCTTAAATAACTATAAGGTCTACATGTACATGAATGCACCAATAAAAATTTAAAATAAGCATTATTTCTATGAAAAATTATCAAGTACAGTATTGAGAGAGAAATACACACAATGTACATGTATGTAGCATACTTGTGAAAGATTTTAATGAAAGTCAGGTGTCACTGAGATGAGAAGACTTCTTGCATACAATTAAATATTAAATACACGTTTTAGGCCAAATTAGAGGCATCTTTAAAGGGGTTATAAATCAAAGGGAATTTGCTCTAGATTATTCTTGTCAGATTTAGAGATGTGGATAAATTTTAATTAAAGTAATACCAGAATAATTTAAAGTATTCCCAAACTTTTAAGTTTAAAGCACTGTATACATTACCAGCTTTGGTGTATTCACTCTCAAATAACAAATTTTAGTGAATGAAAATGATATCTAGACTTTTTTCACTGGAATCAAATATCAGAAAACCTCAACACAATTTCGTAGTCTCTGTAGTCTGCTTTCTTTCTTCCAACTACACTGTAGGGCTTCAGAGAAATGATTCAGACATTTACATAGCAACGTTACAGACAGGGTTCTCATTGGTTTAGGAAGTGGAGGACAAGCCTCTAGGGAGGTCTGGGCATGTGCTCCCCAGGAAAGTTTGAAATTAAGAGATTCCGAAAATGTCATTTTACGCATTCTCTTGGAGGTATTTCCTAAAAAAAAGACAGAAAAGGTCAAAATGCCAAGAATTATAAAGGGATTACAAAAACTTTTTTTCAATCTCTATCCTACAACACTAGTCTAATTGAAAATGCACACAACACCCTGACCCCAAGCCCCATGTCTGGCTATAGCCTTGACTGGGCTGAGACAAAGACAGTCAAGGTTCAGTCACATTCCAAAAAACCCAGTCTGTTTTCTCAATTACTCTTTACAACTCACACATGTATTATTTCACGAACAGTAGGTGGCTCAGAAATCGAAGTAGCCAGCTTTCTGGCAGCCAGCACTTTACAGAAAATTCAAAGTGCACATTCACCATAAGGTCAGTGCATCAACAGTTAAGAGCGGTAGGAAAGGACTGGAATAAGATCACCCAGTTGGCACAGACGGGGGAAAACTAGCGTTAGTTTGGGGATAACCTATGCTCCTCCAGGGACCATGGCATTAAGTACATAAGCAGCTAAGTAGCCATCACAATTTGATATGGGGCTTATGGTATGTATGGATGGTTTAGATCTTACAGTATCTCAGCAATCACTTTCAGTTCACTGCTGTTGGTGATGTGCAATCTGCACTAAGGCCAATTTAAGTTGGCGTTCGCAACCAAAGTGGTTATGTTGATCGCCAACAGGTCAGATCAACTGACCGAAATTTATTTTTCTTCAGACTAAAGCTACTCATTTTTAGACGATGATGACGACTGTGAATGAGGTCAACAAAGATAAAACAAAAGTACATGTACAAGATGACTTTATTTTTCTTAGTGTTTCGTTTGTTTGTTTCACAGCTGAACTCGATGAGTAAATTGGTTTGTCATAATCAATGTACATGTAAGCTTATTATTAAAGATATGGCTGCGTATGTGTGTACATGTATGCAAACGAACAATTGCATCTGTGTTTTAATGTTTTAGTCTGTTATTTTGTAGTCCTTGATATTCACCTCTGAAAATCATACTAAAACAATTACTCGCCTGAGTCAGGTTCAGTGAACATTAGTGAATCTTCACCATAACTTCGTTTTCGTGAATTTTCACCATTAGAAAAAACTAGATCATTGGATAATGCAATTTGAGAGTTTTCATTGGCTTAGCCGTCGTGGGTTATGAGCCATTATACCATGCTTTACAGATATGGCAAACACATGCGTATTTTTTAGGGCATTTCTACTTTTATTTTAGTTCAGTTTTCTATATTTTGGTGCCGTTTTTCAATAAAACAATTTTCCACTCATGCTTTTGGATATGGAATGATTATAGCCAACTACAGCTGTATGCACTACGCACCTCGTTGGCTATCTATAATCTCATATTCAATGCTTGCTCAGGGAATAATTATTAAATGTTCACTGTCTCTGAAGCGAATAATTGTTAGATAATCATCGTTGCTATGACAACAATCTAGACGGTTGTCACTGCAAATTCAATACGACTTTGTTGAAATTAATTCATACATGTACATGCCATTGTTTGAGATTTCAATATATCCCAAACGACAGATATAGAGAACAAACAACTGAGAGAGGGGTTGTATAATTAATTCTAATTATTATCAAATACGGATAAATAAGCTTAAGTCTCGCGTGCCTGATAAGACAGATAGATGCTTAAATGTGTGAACTGCACTGTAAATTACTCACCCGTCTATGATGTTTTCTGGCGGATAATTTTCATCAAACGATGTTGCAAGAGCGATACTTGCTCCAGCTTTACTCAGAGCAACATCAAACATATTTGCAAGGCTGTTTTCTGACGTGAAACTCGCTCAAAATGTTTTTGGAAGTGTATCAAAACATGTCAAAATTTCGCGACAGACGAATGGCACTGGGGCGAGTACCACTCATTGAATATGCGCAACTAAAACAAACGCTGGCAGATTGCGAGCTCATTTTCAAGATGGCGGATGACAAACGCGTGAAAACATAAAACATGCAGTAGGTGTAGGTGTAGTATATGTTTCCTTTAACTACATTGTACGAGACAGTTATCTGCTACATTCCTTGATTTTTACCGCAATAGTTGCGGCTATAACGGCAAAGTCGAATCTGCAGACCAAGATGTAATGAAGAGGCTTCTAAATCCGTTTCTTCCCGATTTCGAGGTCTTTTCTATTCCACAATGTCATCGATTTGGGAACGCAATGTGGACGCTTGCAAAGGAGTGCACTGCAATACAGCGTCAGACAACAAATCGGAATACTGACTTGAATCTGCCTGCTTTTCATTCGAATTCGGGAAGAGATTTGCAAGTCACTCCGTCACAAGTCGATGAACTTCCACGGTCTTCAGAACTTCCGCTTTTTGCGTCAAAGAACGTGTGGACACCTACGTCATGTAAACTCCCCGAATTTGTAAACGAAAAAGAGTTGTGTACTGGGCCTTTCAAGACTGATTTCATTGACGCTGCAGCATGGAATGAAGCCCCCCAAAATAAAAACAACTTCTAATGGGACTGATCAAAATCAAAACATTGTTATCTCTGAATTCTCTATTTCACAAAATGTAGATTGCCACTTCACTGGATTGTTTACAACAGCAATCTAGCGATAGTTGTGAAGAACAACGCAATGAAGCTCATGTTAGCAATAAATTAATTACGACTTAAGCAGTTTCTAATTTTGTGAACTATATTGAAGTGGCTAAATTGGACCCTGGAACAACCTTGAACACAGACTGTCACCCACGGAATAGCTATGAAAAGAGGGTTGACATTGACATGGTGGTTTAGATTTTTAGCAAACACTATAATTTGTTGTCTGATGATGAAGAAGGTATAAAGAATGAGGAAAATTTTAAAACCGAGGAATCCACGACTCCATGCCTTCTATCAATGACATTGAGAATTAAGATTCTACACAGGGCCAACATCTTTGTGATGTCTCAGTTACTGACAGAAGGAAAACTTTGATAGAATCACTTCGCAAGCAGCGTCACAAAATTTTTTAATTCTTATTTTGTAATTATTCTTTATTGTTTATTTACACATGACCCCACAAACTGCAAGCTTAATTACTTATCGTGTTTAAATAAAGGTTATAACTTACTTACTTACTTACTTACAACATGCCATTACCTATGTATAAGAAAGGAACTTATAGCAACCTTCCAATTTCAACATCTCTGACCGCAAATCTTAACCCACAGGCTGCGTTGTCAGTTCTTCATAGTGAAAAGAAAATTGTAAAGTATGCTGAACATGACGGCTGAACATGACGGCATTTATGGGAAGGTTGCTATTTTATATGGCTTCCAACAGAATGCAACAGTGTCACTACTTCAAGCAGAGGCTTGTATGACTATACTTCAGGGACTGTGAATGGATTACAACAAGGTTTCTGTCACGACGATTCTGAATCTCAGGTAAAAAAAAAAACTTTGCAGTAAAAGTAATAAATGGCAGATTTTCTTACCACAAGCAAGGATGGCACAGTGGTGAGAGCGCTCACCTCCCACCAATGTGTCCCGAGTTCGATTCCGGCCCAGTGCTATATGTGGGTTGAGTTTGTTGGTGGTTCTCACCTTGCTCTGAGGATTTTTCTCTGGGCTCTCCAGTTTTCCTCCTTCCACAAAAACCAGCGTCTCCAAATTCCAATTCGACCAGGATAGAGGTCCCATGTGAAAACAAGCTGAGGCTGATGTGGCGTCCTCTCTATATATTGTAATTTACTCATATTTTATTTGTTTACAATAATTGGTCAAGGAAATAGGCAAACTGCAGACTAATCTTGACTAATTATGTTTTGGGCCTCTCTGTGCTATGTGTCGGGGGAAAGGTGCAGGAGGTATGGGGGGGGGGGGGTTGAACCAGGGGAATTGTCCCAGCTCTTAATCTTTTGGAGGGCCAGAGGCATAGGTCTCCAACCAGCACATACATGTACATCATAAAGCAAACAAAAATACCTTAATTGCATTATATTTCTATTACTTTCCTTTTCAGGATATCAAGTCACCCTTTTCATCTAGTGTAGTAGGTTTGGATCTGGATGCTTTTCTGGCTCAGTTTCACCACATAAGCAGAGCCTTGACACCTCAAACTGCCAATGGTTGTAACCTTTTAAAGGAGCACTCTGCTGTTGCTTGGTTACTGACTTCTGCTCTTGGAGTGACACTTGATTGGCAAGTGCAAGAAAAAAAAACTCCATAAATTTGTTGAAATGCTGTCTACTGGTGAACCCAGTGTACAACAGCAGTGTACAGTTTCAAACAGTGACTGCTTTTCAACCCAATGGTTCAGTCTGTTGGTTATCATGGATGGATATCGTTTTGTTGAAAAGGGTATCCCACTAGTTGAGGTGTACAAACTTTGCACCAGCAGATCCAGAGATATTAATCTTGTAAACTTTGATTTTAACTGAGCTATATCATGTATGTTGGTCTTGTTTATGATCTAATCAACAACTCTTTATGAGATTGGGACTTATGGCTGGGTATTTATATGTAGGGTATTCACAATTTGCCTCCAAACTGAAACATGTTCTTTGAGTTAACCCTGTATTTAATTATTTGTATGAGCAAATGTCACATCTATTCTCAAGCCTGCATAGCAAGTGTTCCTTGGGATACAGTAAGCAATCAAAGTCTAGCCGTGTGAAAATTGGGGCAAGAGCAAAACATTGATGGAAACGAGTTTTTGCTCACACGGAAATTTTGCAAAGCCAGAATGCGGAAAAAACTTCACCTTCTCCATTTATAATTTAATGTATAAAGTATTTGACAAATTTGGTAGGTCTTAACACATGCAAACTCTATCATAGCAGTTTCTATAAAAGACTTTTTTCCGTACAAGTGTGATTACTAACCTAAAAATACACAATGTGCTCACTGATGCGACCCCAGCCTAAATAGCCCGTTTTACAGTTTCATACTTTGTTATCATACAAATCTTGGTACTTTTATTGTCTTGCTAACTAGTTTCCAATCTCTTTCATCACAAGGCCAACCCAAACCTCGCTTCCATGCAGAGGCTAGGTTACATTTTAAAGAACTCTAAAATAATAATAATAATAATAATACATGTAATAATAATAATAAACTTAAGTATATGAATAGCATTTTTTCTCTTATTATTATTGTTATCATATTATGACAATAGAGAAAGTCTGCTGTTTAAACGCTAACCGGGCGTTTCCACTAATTTTAGAAAGTTGATGATGGCATGAGCTTGTGAATTAGTATTTTAGGATCTCATGATATTTTTATTTTCATCAAAGTTTTAGTCTGCGACAGTGGAATGTGTGAAGATTTGTAAATAGGTTTTCTGAGGAGATTAAAACAAAGTTCTTGTGGTTAGTTTTTAAATAATAATAATAATGATAATAACAATAATAATAATAATAATAATAATATTAAATACTACTACTAATACTACTAATACTACTACTAATATTTATTACAGGAAGCTCACTCACCTACCTGTGATATACAGAGAGGTCCTGTTCTAAATATATCAGTAATCACATAAATAAAGGAATAAAATATGTTCTAGAACTAAAATAATGCAGAAAGAAAAAGAAATTACATAACTGAGAATGATTCCAGAAATTTACATTTAAAATCAGATATGGTACACGAGTTTCTTAAATCACGATCTAAATTAGTCCAATCTTTGAAGACATGGTAACAAGTTCTTTGCTATCCCCAATTTCGTTTTACAGATGGAAGTTTAAGATCGTCTTTGTTGCGTGTACTGTAATTATGTACACTGTTGTTTCTTAGCAGTTCTCAGGATACTGTGGGAAGTTATTCCATTACCGCACTTGTAAACATAGAGGCAGCGATAAAAGAGCCTCCTTAGTCTATTAAATGGTAAAAACTCTGCATGCACTACCCCGCAAGGGATGTTTCATTGTTTTCATGATATTGGGGCAAGTTTTCGTAATGGAGTGAAAATCTCAACTAGGCACAGTGACCAGGATGAAATCGCACTTGTCTTGTTTGTACTTAAAAGAGGGCAACCTCCTGAGGTATACCCAAATTTTCGAAAAAAGGTTTCCTGGAAATTTCAGTTCCATCTGCATTCTGGAAATTTCGGAATTTTCGGTTGAATGATTCGCTTTACGGAAATTCATCAATTTCCGGGTTTTCTGGAACTTTCCCCGGGAAATTTCCTTACCATTTGTCCCTTTTGTTTCGTTTCCTCAGAAACGAAACGGTATTGTTTTCAGTTCAGGGGTGAACTATTTGCATAGTGATTTGTAATATCCAATCAGAGTAAAGTTCGTAATTGTTAATGTAACTACGGCGGCAATTTTTCAGCCAAAACTCGGTGTATCGCAACAAAATGTGTCATTTGCAACATATTTCAGTAAAACTCTTACACAAGAAAACTGCGAACTCGATTTGATAGTGATAGTGAAAAAAAAAAAAAAATTTCGAAGTAGAGACACCGCCATACCACGCGATTTGTCCACCAATGAGACATTTTAAGCCGATTTGTTTAGTTCAACAAAGAAATGGTACTGTTTTCCGTTTCAGAGTGATTTATTGACATAGTGAGTATGAATGTTATCAGGGTAAACGCTTGCAATTCACAAGGTAAACATGTTCAGCAAAAATAACTTCTCGAAACTAAATTTTATGTCGTGTCACGGAAAGAAAAGGAAATTAAAATGTCATGCAGGTAGCAATAATTGGCGACTTAAATGTTCCTAAGTCTTACTGAAACGATGTGTTCTAGAGAAACGAAGATATCTGTTTCCGTGCTTGATTTAAATGTGGTTAAGATGACAACTACGGCGACATAATTTTGGTCAAACAGAACACTTGTCAGGAATAACAATCCCGCCCCTTTTCTGTGGCTGTTTACGAGAAAAGAACACGCACTTGGTGCGTTTGGACGATACAACAGATACGATATATTGTGGAACGTAACTAATTCATCATATTGTAGTTTAATTAACGTTGGTATAATATGGCTTTTTTATGAGGTTTTCTTGATATCGTAGGTGTCGACATTTTCCAGATTTAGTTGAATTTCTCGAATTTCCGCCACAATTCCAGTAGCTTTACTTCAAAGGGCGCGCTTTTAAAAATAAGAAAATTTGTATTTCGACATACCGCGGCATTTCAAGAGCTGGTCTCCACGAAAAAACCGATAGCATTTGTATTTTAGCTTCATAACTCAGTATTCAAGCCAAAGTGGAGGAATAATTGCACAACTGTCGTCACACATGAGGCGTCCTTTTTGAAAAGAAATTATAACATAACTAAAGCAAAGCGCGCGCTCTGATTGGTTAATTTAGCGTCTACTATTTGCCCAGGGGTGTACGCTGCTGACGCGTGTGCTAATGTTTACAAAGCAAATCTTTTGACAGACATTGTTTCCAAAGTAATGGCCGACGTTCTTTTGCCAGAAATGCGAAACTGTATTCACTGTTGCGTGAAGATGAAACTTTATCGAGTTACTGGTGTGCAGTCGGTTGTCATGAATGAAATTTCGCGCGCTTGTTTTCTCTTGTCATGTAAGACTACACGAACATTTTTTTGTGATGTAGCTCAATAAAAGGACTTCTGTTGTTCCAATGTCTCAATGTTATGTTATAAAACAAATGGTAAACGCCATAGCGTGCACTATTGAGTTATGGATGCACTTGGGTGGTTTGCTAAGCACTCAAGAAGCTAGAGTCGCACGAGGCGATAGCCGAGTGCGACTCTTACGCTTCTTTCGTGCTTAGCAACCTCCCGCGTGTATCCATAACTCAATAGTACACGCTATGGCGTTTACCATTTGTTAAATATACTGCGTCACTGACAACGAAACGTAAGGTGCCGCATCCATTCAAACCAAGACTGCCTGGCACAGAAATGGAAATATTATGCGTCAAATGCTTTTGCCTCTTAGCTTTATTTAGCCTCACACACAATACTTTGAATTTCTGAAAAATTTAGTGGGGCTGTGCGGCCCGCTTCCCAAAGCTTTTACCCTATTTAAGACCAAAGTCTGTGATTTTTCTAACCTATTTATGGCCTGACCCTTAAATTAATACCCTGTTTCAGACCTGCCGTAGTTCTTTAGTTCAGAATGATGTTAAAGGTATTGTGAATGGCTTTAGTTGCTGGTCTTACCGATAATGAGGAAAAAAGTAGCTTCTCCTAAAAAACATACCTAATTCAAGACTAGCTTGCTTGCAAAAACCATACCAAGTTTGAGGCCAAAATGACCAAGATCGATACTCTACTTCTGACTAAAATGTCTTAAAAAAACATGTCCCTCTGACGCTGGACATACCTATATAGTAGATATAAGGGAGCATCCCTCCTCCCTTAGGGTAGAGTCAGAGTGAAGTATCACAAGTAAATACATTTCGAAGCGCGTTGACTGTAATAACTGATACATGTGTAGTCAACTTAAATTAATTAGCCCTTTCTGTTTTACAATAGGTTC
>NW_027670821.1:17500-18708 GCF_964199315.1 Orbicella franksi
GCTGGCCAATCGTTTCCCGCAAAAAGTTTTGAAAATGGTGAAAATCTTAAGGGTGCTTATAGAATAGGGGGACCGACGCCCAGTTTTAAGATAGTGTAGCACACCCCCCTTAACGATGATGTGACAGCGCCAAACTTGGTGCCTGCACGTAACTCGAGCTGGCCAATTGTTTCCCGCAAAAAGTTTTGAAAATGGTGAAAATCTTAAGGGTGCTTATAGAATAGGGGACCGACGCCCAGTTTTAAGATAGTGTAGCTCACCCCCCTTAACGATGATGTGACAGCGCGAAACTTGGCGCCTGCACGTAACTCGAGCTGGCCAATCGTTTCCCGCAAAAAGTTTTGAAAATGGTGAAAACCTTAAGGGTGCTTATAGAATAGGGGGACCGACGCCCAGTTTTAAGATAGTGTAGAACACCCCCTTAACGATGATGTGACAGCGCCAAACTTGGTGCCTGCACGTAACTCGAGCTGGCCAATTGTTTCCCGCAAAAAGTTTTGAAAATGGTGAAAATCTTAAGGGTGCTTATAGAATAGGGGGACCGACGCCCAGTTTTAAGATAGTGTAGCTCACCCCCCTTAACGATGATGTGACAGCGCGAAACTTGGCGCCTGCACGCAATTCGAGCTGGCCAATCGTTTCCCGCAAAAAGTTTTGAAAATGGTGAAAACCTTAAGGGTGCTTATAGAATAGGGGGACCGACGCCCAGTTTTAAGATAGTGTAGAACACCCCCTTAACGATGATGTGACAGCGCCAAACTTAGCGCCTGCACGTGACTCGAGCTGGCCAATAGTTTCCTGCAAAAAGTTTTGAAAAAGTGTAAAATCCCAATTTTGCGCTCTTTAGGGTGTGGTCTTTGAGCTTCGGGTTTTCGTCAGAAAATTTCGGCAATCATCGGTCATCTTCGTGGAAATCTCTTCGTTTTCGTAACTCTGACATGGTGACGCATGTTTGGAATGCCATGGGGAGCGCTTTGGAGCAGTTTTGAAAAATCGAAATTTTCGAAATTTTTCTAAGTGTCTAAACTTGGTTGGGGGAATAGACGGTTTCGGGTTATAATGTAGGGCAGGCATCGGGAAAGACCGAAAGAGCAATTGAGCTGTATCGGTCCGTAACAGTAAGCCCTGCTCGGTAATGTGTTCTCGGGTACGAAAGGAGGGTATTTGGAGGAAAAAGGAGCAAAGTCGACTAAACTTGCTCGGTCGGT
>NW_027670822.1:0-19281 GCF_964199315.1 Orbicella franksi
TTTTATTGTACATGCCATCAGGCTTTGAAGCCTTAATTTTCAAGTCAGCGCGTGTCATAGATGTCTTGAGAATTTCTTAGTTAATCAGACCTTATAATTTTTATTCTCATTGAATTGATTCTCATTTGAACTCTTAAGAAAGTTGAGAAGTGACTCTTGGATCCCTCTGAATAGGATCTTAGTTTATTCTCAGTGAATTGATTCTCATTTGAACTCTTCATAGAAAGTTGAGAAGTGAATTAATAGGGAGGGGGGTGCATGATCAAAGCTGCAGACTTGCCTTTTATTGTACATGCCATCAGGCTTTGAAGCCTTAATTTTCAAGTCAGCGCGTGTCATAGATGTCTTGAGAATTTCTTAGTTAATCAGACCTTATAATTTTTATTCTCATTGAATTGATTCTCATTTGAACTCTTAAGAAAGTTGAGAAGTGACTCTTGGATCCCTCTGAATAGGATCTTAGTTTATTCTCAGTGAATTGATTCTCATTTGAACTCTTCATAGAAAGTTGAGAAGTGAATTAATAGGGAGGGGGGTGCATGATCAAAGCTGCAGACTTGCCTTTTATTGTACATGCCATCAGGCTTTGAAGCCTTAATTTTCAAGTCAGCGCGTGTCATAGATGTCTTGAGAATTTCTTAGTTAATCAGACCTTATAATTTTTATTCTCATTGAATTGATTCTCATTTGAACTCTTAAGAAAGTTGAGAAGTGACTCTTGGATCCCTCTGAATAGGATCTTAGTTTATTCTCAGTGAATTGATTCTCATTTGAACTCTTCATAGAAAGTTGAGAAGTGAATTAATAGGGAGGGGGGTGCATGATCAAAGCTGCAGACTTGCCTTTTATTGTACATGCCATCAGGCTTTGAAGCCTTAATTTTCAAGTCAGCGCGTGTCATAGATGTCTTGAGAATTTCTTAGTTAATCAGACCTTATAATTTTTATTCTCATTGAATTGATTCTCATTTGAACTCTTAAGAAAGTTGAGAAGTGACTCTTGGATCCCTCTGAATAGGATCTTAGTTTATTCTCAGTGAATTGATTCTCATTTGAACTCTTCATAGAAAGTTGAGAAGTGAATTAATAGGGAGGGGGGTGCATGATCAAAGCTGCAGACTTGCCTTTTATTGTACATGCCATCAGGCTTTGAAGCCTTAATTTTCAAGTCAGCGCGTGTCATAGATGTCTTGAGAATTTCTTAGTTAATCAGACCTTATAATTTTTATTCTCATTGAATTGATTCTCATTTGAACTCTTAAGAAAGTTGAGAAGTGACTCTTGGATCCCTCTGAATAGGATCTTAGTTTATTCTCAGTGAATTGATTCTCATTTGAACTCTTCATAGAAAGTTGAGAAGTGAATTAATAGGGAGGGGGGTGCATGATCAAAGCTGCAGACTTGCCTTTTATTGTACATGCCATCAGGCTTTGAAGCCTTAATTTTCAAGTCAGCGCGTGTCATAGATGTCTTGAGAATTTCTTAGTTAATCAGACCTTATAATTTTTATTCTCATTGAATTGATTCTCATTTGAACTCTTAAGAAAGTTGAGAAGTGACTCTTGGATCCCTCTGAATAGGATCTTAGTTTATTCTCAGTGAATTGATTCTCATTTGAACTCTTCATAGAAAGTTGAGAAGTGAATTAATAGGGAGGGGGGTGCATGATCAAAGCTGCAGACTTGCCTTTTATTGTACATGCCATCAGGCTTTGAAGCCTTAATTTTCAAGTCAGCGCGTGTCATAGATGTCTTGAGAATTTCTTAGTTAATCAGACCTTATAATTTTTATTCTCATTGAATTGATTCTCATTTGAACTCTTAAGAAAGTTGAGAAGTGACTCTTGGATCCCTCTGAATAGGATCTTAGTTTATTCTCAGTGAATTGATTCTCATTTGAACTCTTCATAGAAAGTTGAGAAGTGAATTAATAGGGAGGGGGGTGCATGATCAAAGCTGCAGACTTGCCTTTTATTGTACATGCCATCAGGCTTTGAAGCCTTAATTTTCAAGTCAGCGCGTGTCATAGATGTCTTGAGAATTTCTTAGTTAATCAGACCTTATAATTTTTATTCTCATTGAATTGATTCTCATTTGAACTCTTAAGAAAGTTGAGAAGTGACTCTTGGATCCCTCTGAATAGGATCTTAGTTTATTCTCAGTGAATTGATTCTCATTTGAACTCTTCATAGAAAGTTGAGAAGTGAATTAATAGGGAGGGGGGTGCATGATCAAAGCTGCAGACTTGCCTTTTATTGTACATGCCATCAGGCTTTGAAGCCTTAATTTTCAAGTCAGCGCGTGTCATAGATGTCTTGAGAATTTCTTAGTTAATCAGACCTTATAATTTTTATTCTCATTGAATTGATTCTCATTTGAACTCTTAAGAAAGTTGAGAAGTGACTCTTGGATCCCTCTGAATAGGATCTTAGTTTATTCTCAGTGAATTGATTCTCATTTGAACTCTTCATAGAAAGTTGAGAAGTGAATTAATAGGGAGGGGGGTGCATGATCAAAGCTGCAGACTTGCCTTTTATTGTACATGCCATCAGGCTTTGAAGCCTTAATTTTCAAGTCAGCGCGTGTCATAGATGTCTTGAGAATTTCTTAGTTAATCAGACCTTATAATTTTTATTCTCATTGAATTGATTCTCATTTGAACTCTTAAGAAAGTTGAGAAGTGACTCTTGGATCCCTCTGAATAGGATCTTAGTTTATTCTCAGTGAATTGATTCTCATTTGAACTCTTCATAGAAAGTTGAGAAGTGAATTAATAGGGAGGGGGGTGCATGATCAAAGCTGCAGACTTGCCTTTTATTGTACATGCCATCAGGCTTTGAAGCCTTAATTTTCAAGTCAGCGCGTGTCATAGATGTCTTGAGAATTTCTTAGTTAATCAGACCTTATAATTTTTATTCTCATTGAATTGATTCTCATTTGAACTCTTAAGAAAGTTGAGAAGTGACTCTTGGATCCCTCTGAATAGGATCTTAGTTTATTCTCAGTGAATTGATTCTCATTTGAACTCTTCATAGAAAGTTGAGAAGTGAATTAATAGGGAGGGGGGTGCATGATCAAAGCTGCAGACTTGCCTTTTATTGTACATGCCATCAGGCTTTGAAGCCTTAATTTTCAAGTCAGCGCGTGTCATAGATGTCTTGAGAATTTCTTAGTTAATCAGACCTTATAATTTTTATTCTCATTGAATTGATTCTCATTTGAACTCTTAAGAAAGTTGAGAAGTGACTCTTGGATCCCTCTGAATAGGATCTTAGTTTATTCTCAGTGAATTGATTCTCATTTGAACTCTTCATAGAAAGTTGAGAAGTGAATTAATAGGGAGGGGGGTGCATGATCAAAGCTGCAGACTTGCCTTTTATTGTACATGCCATCAGGCTTTGAAGCCTTAATTTTCAAGTCAGCGCGTGTCATAGATGTCTTGAGAATTTCTTAGTTAATCAGACCTTATAATTTTTATTCTCATTGAATTGATTCTCATTTGAACTCTTAAGAAAGTTGAGAAGTGACTCTTGGATCCCTCTGAATAGGATCTTAGTTTATTCTCAGTGAATTGATTCTCATTTGAACTCTTCATAGAAAGTTGAGAAGTGAATTAATAGGGAGGGGGGTGCATGATCAAAGCTGCAGACTTGCCTTTTATTGTACATGCCATCAGGCTTTGAAGCCTTAATTTTCAAGTCAGCGCGTGTCATAGATGTCTTGAGAATTTCTTAGTTAATCAGACCTTATAATTTTTATTCTCATTGAATTGATTCTCATTTGAACTCTTAAGAAAGTTGAGAAGTGACTCTTGGATCCCTCTGAATAGGATCTTAGTTTATTCTCAGTGAATTGATTCTCATTTGAACTCTTCATAGAAAGTTGAGAAGTGAATTAATAGGGAGGGGGGTGCATGATCAAAGCTGCAGACTTGCCTTTTATTGTACATGCCATCAGGCTTTGAAGCCTTAATTTTCAAGTCAGCGCGTGTCATAGATGTCTTGAGAATTTCTTAGTTAATCAGACCTTATAATTTTTATTCTCATTGAATTGATTCTCATTTGAACTCTTAAGAAAGTTGAGAAGTGACTCTTGGATCCCTCTGAATAGGATCTTAGTTTATTCTCAGTGAATTGATTCTCATTTGAACTCTTCATAGAAAGTTGAGAAGTGAATTAATAGGGAGGGGGGTGCATGATCAAAGCTGCAGACTTGCCTTTTATTGTACATGCCATCAGGCTTTGAAGCCTTAATTTTCAAGTCAGCGCGTGTCATAGATGTCTTGAGAATTTCTTAGTTAATCAGACCTTATAATTTTTATTCTCATTGAATTGATTCTCATTTGAACTCTTAAGAAAGTTGAGAAGTGACTCTTGGATCCCTCTGAATAGGATCTTAGTTTATTCTCAGTGAATTGATTCTCATTTGAACTCTTCATAGAAAGTTGAGAAGTGAATTAATAGGGAGGGGGGTGCATGATCAAAGCTGCAGACTTGCCTTTTATTGTACATGCCATCAGGCTTTGAAGCCTTAATTTTCAAGTCAGCGCGTGTCATAGATGTCTTGAGAATTTCTTAGTTAATCAGACCTTATAATTTTTATTCTCATTGAATTGATTCTCATTTGAACTCTTAAGAAAGTTGAGAAGTGACTCTTGGATCCCTCTGAATAGGATCTTAGTTTATTCTCAGTGAATTGATTCTCATTTGAACTCTTCATAGAAAGTTGAGAAGTGAATTAATAGGGAGGGGGGTGCATGATCAAAGCTGCAGACTTGCCTTTTATTGTACATGCCATCAGGCTTTGAAGCCTTAATTTTCAAGTCAGCGCGTGTCATAGATGTCTTGAGAATTTCTTAGTTAATCAGACCTTATAATTTTTATTCTCATTGAATTGATTCTCATTTGAACTCTTAAGAAAGTTGAGAAGTGACTCTTGGATCCCTCTGAATAGGATCTTAGTTTATTCTCAGTGAATTGATTCTCATTTGAACTCTTCATAGAAAGTTGAGAAGTGAATTAATAGGGAGGGGGGTGCATGATCAAAGCTGCAGACTTGCCTTTTATTGTACATGCCATCAGGCTTTGAAGCCTTAATTTTCAAGTCAGCGCGTGTCATAGATGTCTTGAGAATTTCTTAGTTAATCAGACCTTATAATTTTTATTCTCATTGAATTGATTCTCATTTGAACTCTTAAGAAAGTTGAGAAGTGACTCTTGGATCCCTCTGAATAGGATCTTAGTTTATTCTCAGTGAATTGATTCTCATTTGAACTCTTCATAGAAAGTTGAGAAGTGAATTAATAGGGAGGGGGGTGCATGATCAAAGCTGCAGACTTGCCTTTTATTGTACATGCCATCAGGCTTTGAAGCCTTAATTTTCAAGTCAGCGCGTGTCATAGATGTCTTGAGAATTTCTTAGTTAATCAGACCTTATAATTTTTATTCTCATTGAATTGATTCTCATTTGAACTCTTAAGAAAGTTGAGAAGTGACTCTTGGATCCCTCTGAATAGGATCTTAGTTTATTCTCAGTGAATTGATTCTCATTTGAACTCTTCATAGAAAGTTGAGAAGTGAATTAATAGGGAGGGGGGTGCATGATCAAAGCTGCAGACTTGCCTTTTATTGTACATGCCATCAGGCTTTGAAGCCTTAATTTTCAAGTCAGCGCGTGTCATAGATGTCTTGAGAATTTCTTAGTTAATCAGACCTTATAATTTTTATTCTCATTGAATTGATTCTCATTTGAACTCTTAAGAAAGTTGAGAAGTGACTCTTGGATCCCTCTGAATAGGATCTTAGTTTATTCTCAGTGAATTGATTCTCATTTGAACTCTTCATAGAAAGTTGAGAAGTGAATTAATAGGGAGGGGGGTGCATGATCAAAGCTGCAGACTTGCCTTTTATTGTACATGCCATCAGGCTTTGAAGCCTTAATTTTCAAGTCAGCGCGTGTCATAGATGTCTTGAGAATTTCTTAGTTAATCAGACCTTATAATTTTTATTCTCATTGAATTGATTCTCATTTGAACTCTTAAGAAAGTTGAGAAGTGACTCTTGGATCCCTCTGAATAGGATCTTAGTTTATTCTCAGTGAATTGATTCTCATTTGAACTCTTCATAGAAAGTTGAGAAGTGAATTAATAGGGAGGGGGGTGCATGATCAAAGCTGCAGACTTGCCTTTTATTGTACATGCCATCAGGCTTTGAAGCCTTAATTTTCAAGTCAGCGCGTGTCATAGATGTCTTGAGAATTTCTTAGTTAATCAGACCTTATAATTTTTATTCTCATTGAATTGATTCTCATTTGAACTCTTAAGAAAGTTGAGAAGTGACTCTTGGATCCTACTGAATAGGATCTTAGTTTATTCTCAGTGAATTGATTCTCATTTGAACTCTTCATAGAAAGTTGAGAAGTGAATTAATAGGGAGGGGGGTGCATGATCAAAGCTGCAGACTTGCCTTTTATTGTACATGCCATCAGGCTTTGAAGCCTTAATTTTCAAGTCAGCGCGTGTCATAGATGTCTTGAGAATTTCTTAGTTAATCAGACCTTATAATTTTTATTCTCATTGAATTGATTCTCATTTGAACTCTTAAGAAAGTTGAGAAGTTGACTCTTGGATCCCTTGAATAGGATCTTAGTTTATTCTCAGTGAATTGATTCTCATTTGAACTCTTCATAGAAAGTTGAGAAGTGAATTAATAGGGAGGGGGGTGCATGATCAAAGCTGCAGACTTGCCTTTTATTGTACATGCCATCAGGCTTTGAAGCCTTAATTTTCAAGTCAGCGCGTGTCATAGATGTCTTGAGAATTTCTTAGTTAATCAGACCTTATAATTTTTATTCTCATTGAATTGATTCTCATTTGAACTCTTAAGAAAGTTGAGAAGTGACTCTTGGATCCCTCTGAATAGGATCTTAGTTTATTCTCAGTGAATTGATTCTCATTTGAACTCTTCATAGAAAGTTGAGAAGTGAATTAATAGGGAGGGGGGTGCATGATCAAAGCTGCAGACTTGCCTTTTATTGTACATGCCATCAGGCTTTGAAGCCTTAATTTTCAAGTCAGCGCGTGTCATAGATGTCTTGAGAATTTCTTAGTTAATCAGACCTTATAATTTTTATTCTCATTGAATTGATTCTCATTTGAACTCTTAAGAAAGTTGAGAAGTGACTCTTGGATCCCTCTGAATAGGATCTTAGTTTATTCTCAGTGAATTGATTCTCATTTGAACTCTTCATAGAAAGTTGAGAAGTGAATTAATAGGGAGGGGGGTGCATGATCAAAGCTGCAGACTTGCCTTTTATTGTACATGCCATCAGGCTTTGAAGCCTTAATTTTCAAGTCAGCGCGTGTCATAGATGTCTTGAGAATTTCTTAGTTAATCAGACCTTATAATTTTTATTCTCATTGAATTGATTCTCATTTGAACTCTTAAGAAAGTTGAGAAGTGACTCTTGGATCCCTCTGAATAGGATCTTAGTTTATTCTCAGTGAATTGATTCTCATTTGAACTCTTCATAGAAAGTTGAGAAGTGAATTAATAGGGAGGGGGGTGCATGATCAAAGCTGCAGACTTGCCTTTTATTGTACATGCCATCAGGCTTTGAAGCCTTAATTTTCAAGTCAGCGCGTGTCATAGATGTCTTGAGAATTTCTTAGTTAATCAGACCTTATAATTTTTATTCTCATTGAATTGATTCTCATTTGAACTCTTAAGAAAGTTGAGAAGTGACTCTTGGATCCCTCTGAATAGGATCTTAGTTTATTCTCAGTGAATTGATTCTCATTTGAACTCTTCATAGAAAGTTGAGAAGTGAATTAATAGGGAGGGGGGTGCATGATCAAAGCTGCAGACTTGCCTTTTATTGTACATGCCATCAGGCTTTGAAGCCTTAATTTTCAAGTCAGCGCGTGTCATAGATGTCTTGAGAATTTCTTAGTTAATCAGACCTTATAATTTTTATTCTCATTGAATTGATTCTCATTTGAACTCTTAAGAAAGTTGAGAAGTGACTCTTGGATCCCTCTGAATAGGATCTTAGTTTATTCTCAGTGAATTGATTCTCATTTGAACTCTTCATAGAAAGTTGAGAAGTGAATTAATAGGGAGGGGGGTGCATGATCAAAGCTGCAGACTTGCCTTTTATTGTACATGCCATCAGGCTTTGAAGCCTTAATTTTCAAGTCAGCGCGTGTCATAGATGTCTTGAGAATTTCTTAGTTAATCAGACCTTATAATTTTTATTCTCATTGAATTGATTCTCATTTGAACTCTTAAGAAAGTTGAGAAGTGACTCTTGGATCCCTCTGAATAGGATCTTAGTTTATTCTCAGTGAATTGATTCTCATTTGAACTCTTCATAGAAAGTTGAGAAGTGAATTAATAGGGAGGGGGGTGCATGATCAAAGCTGCAGACTTGCCTTTTATTGTACATGCCATCAGGCTTTGAAGCCTTAATTTTCAAGTCAGCGCGTGTCATAGATGTCTTGAGAATTTCTTAGTTAATCAGACCTTATAATTTTTATTCTCATTGAATTGATTCTCATTTGAACTCTTAAGAAAGTTGAGAAGTGACTCTTGGATCCCTCTGAATAGGATCTTAGTTTATTCTCAGTGAATTGATTCTCATTTGAACTCTTCATAGAAAGTTGAGAAGTGAATTAATAGGGAGGGGGGTGCATGATCAAAGCTGCAGACTTGCCTTTTATTGTACATGCCATCAGGCTTTGAAGCCTTAATTTTCAAGTCAGCGCGTGTCATAGATGTCTTGAGAATTTCTTAGTTAATCAGACCTTATAATTTTTATTCTCATTGAATTGATTCTCATTTGAACTCTTAAGAAAGTTGAGAAGTGACTCTTGGATCCCTCTGAATAGGATCTTAGTTTATTCTCAGTGAATTGATTCTCATTTGAACTCTTCATAGAAAGTTGAGAAGTGAATTAATAGGGAGGGGGGTGCATGATCAAAGCTGCAGACTTGCCTTTTATTGTACATGCCATCAGGCTTTGAAGCCTTAATTTTCAAGTCAGCGCGTGTCATAGATGTCTTGAGAATTTCTTAGTTAATCAGACCTTATAATTTTTATTCTCATTGAATTGATTCTCATTTGAACTCTTAAGAAAGTTGAGAAGTGACTCTTGGATCCCTCTGAATAGGATCTTAGTTTATTCTCAGTGAATTGATTCTCATTTGAACTCTTCATAGAAAGTTGAGAAGTGAATTAATAGGGAGGGGGGTGCATGATCAAAGCTGCAGACTTGCCTTTTATTGTACATGCCATCAGGCTTTGAAGCCTTAATTTTCAAGTCAGCGCGTGTCATAGATGTCTTGAGAATTTCTTAGTTAATCAGACCTTATAATTTTTATTCTCATTGAATTGATTCTCATTTGAACTCTTAAGAAAGTTGAGAAGTGACTCTTGGATCCCTCTGAATAGGATCTTAGTTTATTCTCAGTGAATTGATTCTCATTTGAACTCTTCATAGAAAGTTGAGAAGTGAATTAATAGGGAGGGGGGTGCATGATCAAAGCTGCAGACTTGCCTTTTATTGTACATGCCATCAGGCTTTGAAGCCTTAATTTTCAAGTCAGCGCGTGTCATAGATGTCTTGAGAATTTCTTAGTTAATCAGACCTTATAATTTTTATTCTCATTGAATTGATTCTCATTTGAACTCTTAAGAAAGTTGAGAAGTGACTCTTGGATCCCTCTGAATAGGATCTTAGTTTATTCTCAGTGAATTGATTCTCATTTGAACTCTTCATAGAAAGTTGAGAAGTGAATTAATAGGGAGGGGGGTGCATGATCAAAGCTGCAGACTTGCCTTTTATTGTACATGCCATCAGGCTTTGAAGCCTTAATTTTCAAGTCAGCGCGTGTCATAGATGTCTTGAGAATTTCTTAGTTAATCAGACCTTATAATTTTTATTCTCATTGAATTGATTCTCATTTGAACTCTTAAGAAAGTTGAGAAGTGACTCTTGGATCCCTCTGAATAGGATCTTAGTTTATTCTCAGTGAATTGATTCTCATTTGAACTCTTCATAGAAAGTTGAGAAGTGAATTAATAGGGAGGGGGGTGCATGATCAAAGCTGCAGACTTGCCTTTTATTGTACATGCCATCAGGCTTTGAAGCCTTAATTTTCAAGTCAGCGCGTGTCATAGATGTCTTGAGAATTTCTTAGTTAATCAGACCTTATAATTTTTATTCTCATTGAATTGATTCTCATTTGAACTCTTAAGAAAGTTGAGAAGTGACTCTTGGATCCCTCTGAATAGGATCTTAGTTTATTCTCAGTGAATTGATTCTCATTTGAACTCTTCATAGAAAGTTGAGAAGTGAATTAATAGGGAGGGGGGTGCATGATCAAAGCTGCAGACTTGCCTTTTATTGTACATGCCATCAGGCTTTGAAGCCTTAATTTTCAAGTCAGCGCGTGTCATAGATGTCTTGAGAATTTCTTAGTTAATCAGACCTTATAATTTTTATTCTCATTGAATTGATTCTCATTTGAACTCTTAAGAAAGTTGAGAAGTGACTCTTGGATCCCTCTGAATAGGATCTTAGTTTATTCTCAGTGAATTGATTCTCATTTGAACTCTTCATAGAAAGTTGAGAAGTGAATTAATAGGGAGGGGGGTGCATGATCAAAGCTGCAGACTTGCCTTTTATTGTACATGCCATCAGGCTTTGAAGCCTTAATTTTCAAGTCAGCGCGTGTCATAGATGTCTTGAGAATTTCTTAGTTAATCAGACCTTATAATTTTTATTCTCATTGAATTGATTCTCATTTGAACTCTTAAGAAAGTTGAGAAGTGACTCTTGGATCCCTCTGAATAGGATCTTAGTTTATTCTCAGTGAATTGATTCTCATTTGAACTCTTCATAGAAAGTTGAGAAGTGAATTAATAGGGAGGGGGGTGCATGATCAAAGCTGCAGACTTGCCTTTTATTGTACATGCCATCAGGCTTTGAAGCCTTAATTTTCAAGTCAGCGCGTGTCATAGATGTCTTGAGAATTTCTTAGTTAATCAGACCTTATAATTTTTATTCTCATTGAATTGATTCTCATTTGAACTCTTAAGAAAGTTGAGAAGTGACTCTTGGATCCCTCTGAATAGGATCTTAGTTTATTCTCAGTGAATTGATTCTCATTTGAACTCTTCATAGAAAGTTGAGAAGTGAATTAATAGGGAGGGGGGTGCATGATCAAAGCTGCAGACTTGCCTTTTATTGTACATGCCATCAGGCTTTGAAGCCTTAATTTTCAAGTCAGCGCGTGTCATAGATGTCTTGAGAATTTCTTAGTTAATCAGACCTTATAATTTTTATTCTCATTGAATTGATTCTCATTTGAACTCTTAAGAAAGTTGAGAAGTGACTCTTGGATCCCTCTGAATAGGATCTTAGTTTATTCTCAGTGAATTTATTCTCATTTGAACTCTTCATAGAAAGTTGAGAAGTGAATTAATAGGGAGGGGGGTGCATGATCAAAGCTGCAGACTTGCCTTTTATTGTACATGCCATCAGGCTTTGAAGCCTTAATTTTCAAGTCAGCGCGTGTCATAGATGTCTTGAGAATTTCTTAGTTAATCAGACCTTATAATTTTTATTCTCATTGAATTGATTCTCATTTGAACTCTTAAGAAAGTTGAGAAGTGACTCTTGGATCCCTCTGAATAGGATCTTAGTTTATTCTCAGTGAATTGATTCTCATTTGAACTCTTCATAGAAAGTTGAGAAGTGAATTAATAGGGAGGGGGGTGCATGATCAAAGCTGCAGACTTGCCTTTTATTGTACATGCCATCAGGCTTTGAAGCCTTAATTTTCAAGTCAGCGCGTGTCATAGATGTCTTGAGAATTTCTTAGTTAATCAGACCTTATAATTTTTATTCTCATTGAATTGATTCTCATTTGAACTCTTAAGAAAGTTGAGAAGTGACTCTTGGATCCCTCTGAATAGGATCTTAGTTTATTCTCAGTGAATTGATTCTCATTTGAACTCTTCATAGAAAGTTGAGAAGTGAATTAATAGGGAGGGGGGTGCATGATCAAAGCTGCAGACTTGCCTTTTATTGTACATGCCATCAGGCTTTGAAGCCTTAATTTTCAAGTCAGCGCGTGTCATAGATGTCTTGAGAATTTCTTAGTTAATCAGACCTTATAATTTTTATTCTCATTGAATTGATTCTCATTTGAACTCTTAAGAAAGTTGAGAAGTGACTCTTGGATCCCTCTGAATAGGATCTTAGTTTATTCTCAGTGAATTGATTCTCATTTGAACTCTTCATAGAAAGTTGAGAAGTGAATTAATAGGGAGGGGGGTGCATGATCAAAGCTGCAGACTTGCCTTTTATTGTACATGCCATCAGGCTTTGAAGCCTTAATTTTCAAGTCAGCGCGTGTCATAGATGTCTTGAGAATTTCTTAGTTAATCAGACCTTATAATTTTTATTCTCATTGAATTGATTCTCATTTGAACTCTTAAGAAAGTTGAGAAGTGACTCTTGGATCCCTCTGAATAGGATCTTAGTTTATTCTCAGTGAATTGATTCTCATTTGAACTCTTCATAGAAAGTTGAGAAGTGAATTAATAGGGAGGGGGGTGCATGATCAAAGCTGCAGACTTGCCTTTTATTGTACATGCCATCAGGCTTTGAAGCCTTAATTTTCAAGTCAGCGCGTGTCATAGATGTCTTGAGAATTTCTTAGTTAATCAGACCTTATAATTTTTATTCTCATTGAATTGATTCTCATTTGAACTCTTAAGAAAGTTGAGAAGTGACTCTTGGATCCCTCTGAATAGGATCTTAGTTTATTCTCAGTGAATTGATTCTCATTTGAACTCTTCATAGAAAGTTGAGAAGTGAATTAATAGGGAGGGGGGTGCATGATCAAAGCTGCAGACTTGCCTTTTATTGTACATGCCATCAGGCTTTGAAGCCTTAATTTTCAAGTCAGCGCGTGTCATAGATGTCTTGAGAATTTCTTAGTTAATCAGACCTTATAATTTTTATTCTCATTGAATTGATTCTCATTTGAACTCTTAAGAAAGTTGAGAAGTGACTCTTGGATCCCTCTGAATAGGATCTTAGTTTATTCTCAGTGAATTGATTCTCATTTGAACTCTTCATAGAAAGTTGAGAAGTGAATTAATAGGGAGGGGGGTGCATGATCAAAGCTGCAGACTTGCCTTTTATTGTACATGCCATCAGGCTTTGAAGCCTTAATTTTCAAGTCAGCGCGTGTCATAGATGTCTTGAGAATTTCTTAGTTAATCAGACCTTATAATTTTTATTCTCATTGAATTGATTCTCATTTGAACTCTTAAGAAAGTTGAGAAGTGACTCTTGGATCCCTCTGAATAGGATCTTAGTTTATTCTCAGTGAATTGATTCTCATTTGAACTCTTCATAGAAAGTTGAGAAGTGAATTAATAGGGAGGGGGGTGCATGATCAAAGCTGCAGACTTGCCTTTTATTGTACATGCCATCAGGCTTTGAAGCCTTAATTTTCAAGTCAGCGCGTGTCATAGATGTCTTGAGAATTTCTTAGTTAATCAGACCTTATAATTTTTATTCTCATTGAATTGATTCTCATTTGAACTCTTAAGAAAGTTGAGAAGTGACTCTTGGATCCCTCTGAATAGGATCTTAGTTTATTCTCAGTGAATTGATTCTCATTTGAACTCTTCATAGAAAGTTGAGAAGTGAATTAATAGGGAGGGGGGTGCATGATCAAAGCTGCAGACTTGCCTTTTATTGTACATGCCATCAGGCTTTGAAGCCTTAATTTTCAAGTCAGCGCGTGTCATAGATGTCTTGAGAATTTCTTAGTTAATCAGACCTTATAATTTTTATTCTCATTGAATTGATTCTCATTTGAACTCTTAAGAAAGTTGAGAAGTGACTCTTGGATCCCTCTGAATAGGATCTTAGTTTATTCTCAGTGAATTGATTCTCATTTGAACTCTTCATAGAAAGTTGAGAAGTGAATTAATAGGGAGGGGGGTGCATGATCAAAGCTGCAGACTTGCCTTTTATTGTACATGCCATCAGGCTTTGAAGCCTTAATTTTCAAGTCAGCGCGTGTCATAGATGTCTTGAGAATTTCTTAGTTAATCAGACCTTATAATTTTTATTCTCATTGAATTGATTCTCATTTGAACTCTTAAGAAAGTTGAGAAGTGACTCTTGGATCCCTCTGAATAGGATCTTAGTTTATTCTCAGTGAATTGATTCTCATTTGAACTCTTCATAGAAAGTTGAGAAGTGAATTAATAGGGAGGGGGGTGCATGATCAAAGCTGCAGACTTGCCTTTTATTGTACATGCCATCAGGCTTTGAAGCCTTAATTTTCAAGTCAGCGCGTGTCATAGATGTCTTGAGAATTTCTTAGTTAATCAGACCTTATAATTTTTATTCTCATTGAATTGATTCTCATTTGAACTCTTAAGAAAGTTGAGAAGTGACTCTTGGATCCCTCTGAATAGGATCTTAGTTTATTCTCAGTGAATTGATTCTCATTTGAACTCTTCATAGAAAGTTGAGAAGTGAATTAATAGGGAGGGGGGTGCATGATCAAAGCTGCAGACTTGCCTTTTATTGTACATGCCATCAGGCTTTGAAGCCTTAATTTTCAAGTCAGCGCGTGTCATAGATGTCTTGAGAATTTCTTAGTTAATCAGACCTTATAATTTTTATTCTCATTGAATTGATTCTCATTTGAACTCTTAAGAAAGTTGAGAAGTGACTCTTGGATCCCTCTGAATAGGATCTTAGTTTATTCTCAGTGAATTGATTCTCATTTGAACTCTTCATAGAAAGTTGAGAAGTGAATTAATAGGGAGGGGGGTGCATGATCAAAGCTGCAGACTTGCCTTTTATTGTACATGCCATCAGGCTTTGAAGCCTTAATTTTCAAGTCAGCGCGTGTCATAGATGTCTTGAGAATTTCTTAGTTAATCAGACCTTATAATTTTTATTCTCATTGAATTGATTCTCATTTGAACTCTTAAGAAAGTTGAGAAGTGACTCTTGGATCCCTCTGAATAGGATCTTAGTTTATTCTCAGTGAATTGATTCTCATTTGAACTCTTCATAGAAAGTTGAGAAGTGAATTAATAGGGAGGGGGGTGCATGATCAAAGCTGCAGACTTGCCTTTTATTGTACATGCCATCAGGCTTTGAAGCCTTAATTTTCAAGTCAGCGCGTGTCATAGATGTCTTGAGAATTTCTTAGTTAATCAGACCTTATAATTTTTATTCTCATTGAATTGATTCTCATTTGAACTCTTAAGAAAGTTGAGAAGTGACTCTTGGATCCCTCTGAATAGGATCTTAGTTTATTCTCAGTGAATTGATTCTCATTTGAACTCTTCATAGAAAGTTGAGAAGTGAATTAATAGGGAGGGGGGTGCATGATCAAAGCTGCAGACTTGCCTTTTATTGTACATGCCATCAGGCTTTGAAGCCTTAATTTTCAAGTCAGCGCGTGTCATAGATGTCTTGAGAATTTCTTAGTTAATCAGACCTTATAATTTTTATTCTCATTGAATTGATTCTCATTTGAACTCTTAAGAAAGTTGAGAAGTGACTCTTGGATCCCTCTGAATAGGATCTTAGTTTATTCTCAGTGAATTGATTCTCATTTGAACTCTTCATAGAAAGTTGAGAAGTGAATTAATAGGGAGGGGGGTGCATGATCAAAGCTGCAGACTTGCCTTTTATTGTACATGCCATCAGGCTTTGAAGCCTTAATTTTCAAGTCAGCGCGTGTCATAGATGTCTTGAGAATTTCTTAGTTAATCAGACCTTATAATTTTTATTCTCATTGAATTGATTCTCATTTGAACTCTTAAGAAAGTTGAGAAGTGACTCTTGGATCCCTCTGAATAGGATCTTAGTTTATTCTCAGTGAATTGATTCTCATTTGAACTCTTCATAGAAAGTTGAGAAGTGAATTAATAGGGAGGGGGGTGCATGATCAAAGCTGCAGACTTGCCTTTTATTGTACATGCCATCAGGCTTTGAAGCCTTAATTTTCAAGTCAGCGCGTGTCATAGATGTCTTGAGAATTTCTTAGTTAATCAGACCTTATAATTTTTATTCTCATTGAATTGATTCTCATTTGAACTCTTAAGAAAGTTGAGAAGTGACTCTTGGATCCCTCTGAATAGGATCTTAGTTTATTCTCAGTGAATTGATTCTCATTTGAACTCTTCATAGAAAGTTGAGAAGTGAATTAATAGGGAGGGGGGTGCATGATCAAAGCTGCAGACTTGCCTTTTATTGTACATGCCATCAGGCTTTGAAGCCTTAATTTTCAAGTCAGCGCGTGTCATAGATGTCTTGAGAATTTCTTAGTTAATCAGACCTTATAATTTTTATTCTCATTGAATTGATTCTCATTTGAACTCTTAAGAAAGTTGAGAAGTGACTCTTGGATCCCTCTGAATAGGATCTTAGTTTATTCTCAGTGAATTGATTCTCATTTGAACTCTTCATAGAAAGTTGAGAAGTGAATTAATAGGGAGGGGGTGCATGATCAAAGCTGCAGACTTGCCTTTTATTGTACATGCCATCAGGCTTTGAAGCCTTAATTTTCAAGTCAGCGCGTGTCATAGATGTCTTGAGAATTTCTTAGTTAATCAGACCTTATAATTTTTATTCTCATTGAATTGATTCTCATTTGAACTCTTAAGAAAGTTGAGAAGTGACTCTTGGATCCCTCTGAATAGGATCTTAGTTTATTCTCAGTGAATTGATTCTCATTTGAACTCTTCATAGAAAGTTGAGAAGTGAATTAATAGGGAGGGGGGTGCATGATCAAAGCTGCAGACTTGCCTTTTATTGTACATGCCATCAGGCTTTGAAGCCTTAATTTTCAAGTCAGCGCGTGTCATAGATGTCTTGAGAATTTCTTAGTTAATCAGACCTTATAATTTTTATTCTCATTGAATTGATTCTCATTTGAACTCTTAAGAAAGTTGAGAAGTGACTCTTGGATCCCTCTGAATAGGATCTTAGTTTATTCTCAGTGAATTGATTCTCATTTGAACTCTTCATAGAAAGTTGAGAAGTGAATTAATAGGGAGGGGGGTGCATGATCAAAGCTGCAGACTTGCCTTTTATTGTACATGCCATCAGGCTTTGAAGCCTTAATTTTCAAGTCAGCGCGTGTCATAGATGTCTTGAGAATTTCTTAGTTAATCAGACCTTATAATTTTTATTCTCATTGAATTGATTCTCATTTGAACTCTTAAGAAAGTTGAGAAGTGACTCTTGGATCCCTCTGAATAGGATCTTAGTTTATTCTCAGTGAATTGATTCTCATTTGAACTCTTCATAGAAAGTTGAGAAGTGAATTAATAGGGAGGGGGGTGCATGATCAAAGCTGCAGACTTGCCTTTTATTGTACATGCCATCAGGCTTTGAAGCCTTAATTTTCAAGTCAGCGCGTGTCATAGATGTCTTGAGAATTTCTTAGTTAATCAGACCTTATAATTTTTATTCTCATTGAATTGATTCTCATTTGAACTCTTAAGAAAGTTGAGAAGTGACTCTTGGATCCCTCTGAATAGGATCTTAGTTTATTCTCAGTGAATTGATTCTCATTTGAACTCTTCATAGAAAGTTGAGAAGTGAATTAATAGGGAGGGGGGTGCATGATCAAAGCTGCAGACTTGCCTTTTATTGTACATGCCATCAGGCTTTGAAGCCTTAATTTTCAAGTCAGCGCGTGTCATAGATGTCTTGAGAATTTCTTAGTTAATCAGACCTTATAATTTTTATTCTCATTGAATTGATTCTCATTTGAACTCTTAAGAAAGTTGAGAAGTGACTCTTGGATCCCTCTGAATAGGATCTTAGTTTATTCTCAGTGAATTGATTCTCATTTGAACTCTTCATAGAAAGTTGAGAAGTGAATTAATAGGGAGGGGGGTGCATGATCAAAGCTGCAGACTTGCCTTTTATTGTACATGCCATCAGGCTTTGAAGCCTTAATTTTCAAGTCAGCGCGTGTCATAGATGTCTTGAGAATTTCTTAGTTAATCAGACCTTATAATTTTTATTCTCATTGAATTGATTCTCATTTGAACTCTTAAGAAAGTTGAGAAGTGACTCTTGGATCCCTCTGAATAGGATCTTAGTTTATTCTCAGTGAATTGATTCTCATTTGAACTCTTCATAGAAAGTTGAGAAGTGAATTAATAGGGAGGGGGGTGCATGATCAAAGCTGCAGACTTGCCTTTTATTGTACATGCCATCAGGCTTTGAAGCCTTAATTTTCAAGTCAGCGCGTGTCATAGATGTCTTGAGAATTTCTTAGTTAATCAGACCTTATAATTTTTATTCTCATTGAATTGATTCTCATTTGAACTCTTAAGAAAGTTGAGAAGTGACTCTTGGATCCCTCTGAATAGGATCTTAGTTTATTCTCAGTGAATTGATTCTCATTTGAACTCTTCATAGAAAGTTGAGAAGTGAATTAATAGGGAGGGGGGTGCATGATCAAAGCTGCAGACTTGCCTTTTATTGTACATTGCCATCAGGCTTTGAAGCCTTAATTTTCAAGTCAGCGCGTGTCATAGATGTCTTGAGAATTTCTTAGTTAATCAGACCTTATAATTTTTATTCTCATTGAATTGATTCTCATTTGAACTCTTAAGAAAGTTGAGAAGTGACTCTTGGATCCCTCTGAATAGGATCTTAGTTTATTCTCAGTGAATTGATTCTCATTTGAACTCTTCATAGAAAGTTGAGAAGTGAATTAATAGGGAGGGGGGTGCATGATCAAAGCTGCAGACTTGCCTTTTATTGTACATGCCATCAGGCTTTGAAGCCTTAATTTTCAAGTCAGCGCGTGTCATAGATGTCTTGAGAATTTCTTAGTTAATCAGACCTTATAATTTTTATTCTCATTGAATTGATTCTCATTTGAACTCTTAAGAAAGTTGAGAAGTGACTCTTGGATCCCTCTGAATAGGATCTTAGTTTATTCTCAGTGAATTGATTCTCATTTGAACTCTTCATAGAAAGTTGAGAAGTGAATTAATAGGGAGGGGGGTGCATGATCAAAGCTGCAGACTTGCCTTTTATTGTACATGCCATCAGGCTTTGAAGCCTTAATTTTCAAGTCAGCGCGTGTCATAGATGTCTTGAGAATTTCTTAGTTAATCAGACCTTATAATTTTTATTCTCATTGAATTGATTCTCATTTGAACTCTTAAGAAAGTTGAGAAGTGACTCTTGGATCCCTCTGAATA
>NW_027670825.1:0-14000 GCF_964199315.1 Orbicella franksi
AGTCTATTAATAATGGTAATAGGACTGAGTGGAGTCCAATTCGGTCTGTAATCATACGAGTGATTAACAAAATCGGACGACTGCGAAGCGGGAGTCCGATTTGTTAATCACGAGTGTGATTACAGACTGAATTGGACGACACGATGTCCTGTTACCAATTAATCTTAACAATTACAATTTTCCACAAAAGCAAAAATTCATTTGAAAAAGAGCGTTTAATAGTCAATTTTAAATATTATAATTGAAAATATTGAGAATAGCTTGCAAAATGGCTAAGTTTCTTTCAAAACAGTCACCAGAGAGTAAACCTCCACAATTTTACAAAGTCAGTCTCTTGAATTGTTTACCATAGTGATTGTAATCAATGTTGTGATTGGTGGATTTAGTGGAGAGGACTTAAAATGATTGGCTCGTGTAACTGTCCGATTACAGGTGTCCAATTACAGCCAACTGTCCGATTACACTGTCCGATTACAGCTTTGCAGATTAATTAGAGCAAAATACAGCAGTTTATGCACCAATCACATTTGAGGAAATTGTAATTGTTATGATTAAACTAGTAATCAGTACCAATTAAATTCTCTGCAGCAAACAATGCTTCTAACCATTAAATGTCTTTTTAGGCCATGTCTATTAGCTTTCTCTCGCCCTTTTTAAAAGTCTAATTTTTATTTAGAGACATACTGTTGACCAATTCGTCTCCGTTTCCGTCTTTGTTGTGAAAACAAATTAAACTGAACTATACTCTTGAGTGATCATTACGCCTTCATTAGTAATGCAAGCAAACATGCCAACTTTCTGTTCGAAATTTAATTTTAAAAGTCCCCCCCCCCCCCCTTACGAGGCTAGGAAATAACTGCCATCCTCGTGTTTTTACCGTGGGGAAAAAGTTTCCAAACCGTTGAAATTTTGAGTACATTTCTTTTATCAAATTATCAAATGTTCATAAAGTAAAGCAAAAAAAACACCGTTGAGATAATTTTAAGAAAGCAATTCTTATGCCTCGTAGGAAACTTCACGCGGTAACACGATAGAGTCCGGACTGAAAGTCAATATACAACTGTAAACAGCTGCTATGACCTGGTTAAGTGAAAACAGCGCTTAAGTGCATACAAATAAGCAAATAAAGAAGCCTCGAGTGTGCTCTGTTCTGTTGTAAAGCACACAGGAAGCGGTAGAGTGTAGGGGAAAACACGAGAGTACTCTACCGCTTCCTAAGTGATTTATAACAGAACAGAGCACCGTCGCGGCTTCTTTATTTGTTTTGTGGTAAAGAATCTGTTAATTTCCCCAGGCATTTGGCTGTTTTTCCAAACCAAACTTTATTGTCCAAACGATTAAAAGCTATAGAGGCCACCAAATTGCGAAATTAATCGCTGAGTACCGCGCTGAAGAGCTCACGAGCGCCGTTGCTCCATACGTGGCTCTCAAAGAAGAAGCGCATGGAATGGTTTGTTTGTCTTAGTCACATTGACGGTTAATTTTCGTGACGTCATTTGTGCGCGACGCTACAGACTAATGGAATGCAAATCTATTGCGTACGTGTGTACAGAAAGATACAACGAACGAGATTAGATTATAAATAAAAGTAATTAACAAAAGAATGTTTCAGCCATGATGAGCCCTAAAAGCGGATGCTTGTTAAACGAAATCTGCTACAATGTCAACGATCCGTCGGTTTTAGATAAATAGTGTAGCGAAAATCACAGATTTTGGTCATAAATAGGGTAAGGGTTTTGGAAAGCGGGCCGCCCATTTTTTTTTTTTTTTTGAGTACCGCCCATGGTTTGTACCATACCCTCAAAGGAAAAGGGATACGACTCAAAATTGTTTTAGAGTTTTTGAGTCATCAGCGCTCTCATCAGCTCACAAGACCCAGTCGTTTCAATTACGCACGCCGATACACAGTTAGTCTGGGCTTAGATCATATCTGGCAAGCAGATTTAGTTGGGCTTGCCCGCGACGCTAGGTCATAGTCCGCACAATCGGTTAGCAGAGCATTGGAAACCATCTTCGTCACATTTCAACGAAGGCCAAATTATCTCAAGGTAGATGAAGGAATAGAATTTATAATTCGCTTGTGAAAAAGGTGCTAACTAAATATAAGGTGCATCACTTTAGCGTGTACAGTCGTATGAAAGCTAGTGTAGTAGAGCACTTCAACCGCAGTCCATGAAGAGCCGGCAAGAATGATGTCTGTTTTAAAGAAAAGGGGAAATAGTACTTTTCTAGGTAACATGGTGGCTTTGTACGATGCACGATCCTCTCCAGATGTCTTTTGGTGGCGTGGAGACATTTTGGTACCTGTTTCGTATAACAACTCCAAGTTCAACTCGTAGTTGATATGGTTTACTAGTGCGGATCCTATAAGTAAAGTAAGTCAGTATAACCTTTATTTAAGTGTCTATGTGTTAGCCTAGATAGACTAATTGGGGACACTAGTAAAATAGCAACACTAATTGACATATGGTGCGTATAAAATTTGAATAATTACAGGAAAATGATGGTTTATCTGGCTCTTCAGTGTGTTGTTGTTGTTGTGTTTGCTGCTCTCATGATTATTATAGAGCTCTTGTTTTACGCGTTACTTCTTAGCTTTGGTGTTCTTCTAATGGTTTCTTTGTTTTTCAGTTTCTTACTCGTGCCGAGCAAAAACGTTCTCGTGTTCCGTTTTATTTGGCTTTATAATATAGATAGGAGCCTGCGCGCGCTCTGATTGGTCAAAGACCCATGTTTTATCAGAGTACAAAACATAGAAAAAGCGTGTTTTTATTGTTTTTCGTTAAATTACCTCTATATCATAAAGCAAATGAAGAAGCCTAAGCCGTGTATTACACTGTGATAAAAGACTCCGGACATTTGAGAAAACTCGAGAAATGTAGAAAACGCTCGCCTGCGGCTCGTGTTTTCTACATTTCCCTCGTGTTCTCAAATACCCGTCGTGTTTTATCACAGTGTAATGCTTTGGCTTCTTTATTTGTTAACTATAGTGTGGGTCTCGTGTTAGTGTGGTTGTTTACAACCTCGTTCCCATAGCTTTCCCCCTGTTAATGGTTTTCGTGGTTCTTTAATATCGCTTTTGTGGTTCTCCTGTATACATTTAGGTTGTTGTTGATTTTTTTTGTAAACGCGTCTTTGGGTCTCCGGCGTTTGATTCGATTCTTTGTGAATAGGCCACTTCGGAGTTACCCTTTGCCTCTGTGTCAAAACGATCGAGTCTTTGTGCGAGACTATTCATATTGAAATGTGTTCCGCCTGCATGTTCATTTTCATTCAAATCAAACTCAGTTTTGCACGAAGACTCGTTTTGAAAGAGAAGCACAAAGTAACTCGGAAATGGCCTATTTCGTTGTTCAGTCTTCAGTATTGCGGGGATGGCTGCCATGGTTCTCCAGTGTTGTGTGGTTTTGACGTACCTTCAGATGGGTTTTGTGGATCTTCAGAGTTGCTTTTGAGCTTCTCCTCGTCAGTTCAGTATGATGCTCGTATTTTCCATGTATTCTTCAGCTTGCTGTCCGTGGTTTGGGTGGTTCTTCAGTATGATTCTCTGGATTACTTTGTTCTTCTTGACCGCACGGAAATTACTCTTCAAAATTGTCAAATTTTCTAACACATTTTACACGGTGAAAGCTCACCAAACTTGATCCGTAGAACGCGTCGCGTCGTTGGTCTCTGTTTCTGTTAAGTTTCTGTTTTATTGATTTAATAAACTTCGAGATTGTATTTGAAATAATTTCCGTTTAATTTGAAATTTGTCCCTATTTACAACATAAAACTTCGTAAAAACGCGATCTCGTGTTCTCGTCTTTGCTTCGCAAAAGGACTGATCAAAGTCTTATTTACAATTGATTATATTCATGTGGTATCACGTGCTATATCAAGCTGTGTCGTATCTGTACAAACAAAACAAGGTCTTACGCAATAAAAGAGTTCGTGAATGTTCTTTACAATTGATATATTTTGATTGAAATATGCTAAAGTAAACATTTTTTCAAAAATGAAAAATTTGGCACGCCGAAAGAAGCCGGTCCTTCAGATCTTTTTCGCAAATTGAAAATTTAAATTAGATACCTTAGTCTTGATTTTATAGATAAAGACATTTCTTTGGAGTGCTGCTGGCTCTATAGCGTTTACAGTGTAGGTACCCTGAAAGTCTCTCTTCCTCGATCGCGCGAGCGCATTGGTCGAAATACGCACGAATCTGCGAACAGTGGCAACATTGTACAGCTGTCTTACCCATTGGCAAAGCAACCAAGCTCGAGCCACGTCGAATAGTTTGACCGGACAAAAACTTACACGATAGAACCATCAACTTTTTCGCTCATACTAACACCATTAATTTTCAAGGAGGATGTCTTTCACGACCCTAGAGACAACTAATTTTCCTCTTTATGCTGTGAATGTCTTGGACAGAGATCATTTTTTGATCGCCGGGGGAGGAGGTGCAGCGAAAACCGGTGTTCCAAACGCTTTGGTTTGTGTCAATTGTTTTCACTTCTTTTCACAAATATTTTATAGTTCATGGCGTACTGTTTTGTTTTGTCTTGTGCTTACTTGTGCGTGATTGTATTGTAGATGCTACTTTTGGTGATAACTTTTTATTGTTGTTTGTATTTTTGCAACAAACGTCGGCGAGAACGAGAGTTGTCAAAATTTATATCGATATTTAAAATGTTTGTTTCACGCGTACAGCGACATCAAAGTACTGTTGAAACCTGACTGACAAAATAGGTAGAAGATTCTGTTGATAACGTTTTCTACTGGAAAAGAGCAGTGTCTCTATTGAGAGTTTCCAAAATTATTTGACTGTACAACTGTAATCGTGTTCTTGTATCACTGTGGCTTAAACTTTTAAGGAAATACACTTTACGCCTACATGTAGTCTGATATAGGGTGTTAATGGTTTTCATCGATTTAAAAACTATTTTTCCTTCGAAAAAGAATTTTCTACAGCCTCTGGGACTTCCAATATATTTGTACTTGTATGTGACTTGTAGTGACAACCTTTATCGTAAAAGATGATGGTTTTCACTGAGGGTCATATATTGGCATCTAGTAGTTACAGCTGGGTAAAATTAAAAAGTGCAGATCTATACACTTCTAGAAAACAGTCCTAAGAAAATACATGCACTGACTGGTTAAAAATCATGTCTCTATAACTCGATAGAAACACAGAACTAGCACGAGCTGTTGACGTAATGATGGCGTAAGCAAAGAGAATTTACACTTTGATGATCAAAGTAAACAAGCTGTTTTTCTTTTTTTCGTCGCGGTGTTTTCTAAAAGAAATAGAAAACATGTTCTCCATGTTTCTATCAAGTGATAGGAACACTCGTGAAAGTTTGGGAGAACTCGAAAAAGCTGGGGAAACACTGGCCTGCGGCTCGTGTTCCCACAGCATTTCTCAAACTTCCACTCATGTTTCTATAACTCAATAGAAACATGGTACATGTTTTCTATTTCGTAAGTGTTAATGAGTATGCAGAGGTGGCATTGCCTACTTGTATAATATATACTATAAGGAGAAAAACATAATATTTTAGAATGCTACAAAGGAAAATGTGCCCACACATAGTCTAATATACAGGGTGTAAATGGCTGTTGTCAAAATGAACTATTATCTCTTTGGAAAAGAAATTTTTACAGCCTCTGGGACTTTCAATGTACTTGTACATGTATATGACCACTAGTGACCACCTTTATGTTAAAGATAATGGTTGTCACTAAGGTCATATATCTAACCAACTACTAGATGCAGCTGAATTGACAGCACAGATACAAGATGGAAAACCCTGCCTTATAGCCATCTCATTATATGGCCACCTTGTTATTACGGCAAGTTTATTCTGGCCCGAACAAAAGCTTAGTCAGTCATTTTTGTTTTTGTTTAAAGAACCCCTTTAATACAGCCACTCCTTTAATATGGCCAGATCTTTGTGGCCTGTTGGTTACCGGATTAACAGGGTTCTACTGTATAAGCTGCTCTTATTAGGCAGAAGAGTATCCAGATATTCTATAGATGCTAACGTTTTAGGAAAAATCATTAAAAGACCTTTGATTAGAGAAGACGTATGAATGTTGAACAAACATGTTTAAAACATTTTTGGGAAAGAATGTACTTTAATTTATAGTTCTGGTTCAGGGCTGGTGACTTTCTCAATGTAGAAGAACATGGCTAGAATGGTTACCACTGAATAGTTCAGGTTCAGCCTGATAAGATGCTGGAAACCATTCAGTAATTGAGACTTGTTTAAAGGATATAATGATCTTGGCTCTGTTTATCTTGGACTGTGCGAAATAATTTGTATCTGCGGTAAGGCATTAGAAAAGGGAGGGGAACCTGTTCATGTTTGGTTCTGCATGAGCGACAAAGATCTTGTGTACACCAACCATACTGAAAGGATGTTTTAACTTAATTGTACTCTATTATTACTTTTTCTTAATTTCAGAATATTTACAAGCTTGGTAGAAATGGTAAAGACCTTAAAGTGACCCTAGTTCATAATTTTGAAGCTGGGAGAAGACCCATCATGAACTGTGCAATTCACCCAACATCAAATGTTATTGCTGTAGGAATGGATAATAAATGCCAGTTGCTTGAGCTTGATGTCAAGGAAGAAGTTCAAAACTCTCAGAAAGTGAAAGGAAAAAGCAAGGTTGTTGTCAAAGAAAAGACCCAGAAATTCACAATAAAAGAACTGGAATCAAAGGTGACAGTTTCTGGTGAAGATGGTGATTCTAAAGATGACGATGATGTAGGGTTTCAGAAAGTTGTAAGATTCACGGCAGATGGGCACTACATTGTTACAGGTGGCTCTGATGGGCATGTCAGAGTTCTCAAGGTAATTCCATGTTCAAAATTTGAATTCTCCTTAGTGGTTGTGAATTGTTCCTGTTAATTACTGTAATGCATGTTTTGAGAATATGATCCTTGAATGTGTAATAGTTTAGATCAAGACAATATCCTCCCTTTCCTAAGTATGGTAGTTTATCTTACAGTCTGCTTGCTTGACAATGTGGTCATGTTATAAAGAGAAACTAGAATTGATCTCCCTGCAAACAAATGATATCTCATTATGTGTGCATGCAAGAAGTAAATACACTCTTATCAGCATGTGCAAAACCAATAAATTATTATTCAGGGCTGTAATTAAGGGACATAACCTGTAACACCTGTTACATATGTATGCTTGATTTTCCCTTGATGGTACGGGTGAAATTGTCTGTTGTTGATAGAATTCACCTCCAGAGTAACAAGTTTGCTAGTGGTGTGGAGAACAAGGTGACAGGTGACTCTAAACTTGAGGACAGCCCTGATTATTAATCCCTCAATGATTTGGAGAGGAAACTGCAGAGTTGCTAGTGAATGGTACATGTCTGAATGGTACCTTACTTTATATTAATAATAAATGAAAAATCTTGCAACCTTACTTCATTTTTTCACATCCTCAGTTCTTCTACTTGTATGTGAATTTAATGTAAATGAAAACTCTTGCAACCTTTCATTTACTGTATTTCTGGAACTGGCTTCAAAACTTAAATTCATTGGTTTTGTGAAGTGTGTAACTTTTTATTTTATTTTTTCTCTATTTTGTTCCAGTATCCATCCCTTGAAAGTGTTCATGATATAAAAGCCCACACAACTGATGTCGATGACCTTGATGTACATCCTAATTCACGTCAGGTGAAGTTTTTTTAACAGTCTCTAACACTTTAGGGATAAAGGTTTTATTCCACTGTAGTTTCCTGGTATTTATGTCTGTATTCCATAGCTACTGGCAGCAGAAACAAGAAAAATGAACCAGCGATTTGAGTTTGAAACATATATTACATGTGTACTTTATATGAATTTCGATCAAAGTGATTTATATCTAGTTTTAAGTTTATTTTCCTTTGCCCCAGATTTACCAGGCAACTATAACCCTAAGACAATGAAAAAATAAAATTCAAATAATTTGCATTTATGTAACTGTGCATGTGGTTCAAAATCATTCTGACCTAAAATTAATATTATTTCTAGTCTGATAATTTATTTCATGATTATATTATATTTTTTCAGTTTGTAACATGCTCCAGAGATACGACAGCATATGTATGGAGACTAGAAGAAGGGAAAAAACAATTTCAGCTCTATTTTTCTGTGAATAATCAGGATGATTTCTTTAGAGTAAGAGCCTGCAGGTAGGATGCACTTAAATAAGTACTAAACTATTGAAAAAAAAAATTTTACAGTCAGTTACAGTGAAATAAAATGTTTAAATGCAATATTTTTCATTGAATTTCTGAAATCCTGACTTGTTAAGCAGTCAGAATGAAAACAAGTTCTACAATTTAAGCCTATTGACTAGTCTTTGAGAGTATAAATGCACAATGTACAGGATATTTGTAGTTTTTCCCTCTGTTAAGTTTGGTGAAAATTGTTAGGAAGCTGTAAGTACAGTCAATACAAACTCTTCTTACAAACTCCTCTGTAATATAACAAACAGTGCACTTGCACCCAGAGAACCAGAATTTAATAATTGCTACATGTACCTTTATAATTCAGACACCGCTAAGGTTACATTTATGAGTTGCAATAATTTCAAAATTCACCTACAAGCACAGTTGCAAAATAAAATGACTTAATAAGTACTGTTACATGTACATGTAAGTCATCCTGAATTTACCAAACGTTTTAGAAGGATTCCTTCATCTGAGGCACTGATTCTCTCTGTGAGCAGCTTCAATAGGATTAAATTTTTTTTTTGAAATTCTCTTCACAGATTTGCTACTAATGAGAAAAAAGAAGTGAGTCTTTATACAATAAATGTGCCATCCAAGTTCAATAGAAAGTCTCCAACACCTTCATACTTGGTCAAGTGGGACTGTTCAAAATGGCTGCCGCAAATGAGTCAGCCGGCTGGAATAGAACCTCTTACACAAATGGCTATCAGGTACATAGTATTTAGATATCTTTCAAATATGATCATAATCTGACTTCTCCTGACGTTACTAATGAATGGCGAAGCAGATGTGTTTTGAGGATACGGAAAATAATTATATGATTTACATGCAAATGTACTAATTGGCTGAGCAGGGCATAGTTGTTCAATGGTTGTTAATGTGGATCAGCATGTCGAAACGTTTCACACAAATATTAGTTCCTCTCAACAGAGCAGTCCAGTGCCTCCTCCAGACCTGTAGTTTCATTGGTTCTGGTAACCTGTAGCTTCTATCGTTTCAAGAGATTGCAGCATTGTTTGAATCATTTAATATGTATTTTTTCATGAGCCAAGAACAAACGGTGTTTGGACAGCTTCAGGCCTGCCCTCTCAACACAGTTTAATGGAGAAGTGTGTGCCCTCCAATATGTTCCCACCATTTATTTACATGTAAGCTACCAAAAGTAAATAATAACAGTAAAACCAAATCACTCATGACAAGTTATAACCAGGATCAACCCAACATTCAGCAACAAACTAACAACTTACATGTACATGTAACCATTGATTTTTGCTGTTTAACACTTTTCCATAGTGGAAATGGCACATTTGTTGGAGTTGGGACAGCTGAAGGTGACATTTCAGTCTATATAGCATGGAGTCTTGCGGTTAGTGTTGACATTAAGTAACACTTTCACCCAAGAATGTAAATTAATTATACAGGGTAGCTGCTTTGATCAATGACCTACAGTTACTTCTTTACTCTTTACACGTAAGTCGTTATATTTTGTTTAAGACATTCCCAAAACTTTCTAACAAAATCTAGGTGACAGCTTAAACTGGTGATAACCTCTTGAAATAATGGTTCACTGCTTTAAACTGGAACTTCAATTGCCACTTTGAACTGTCAGTTTACCACCTTGGACTGATGAATTGTCTTTAAAATGATGGTTTGCGACTTTGACAAGTGACACCTTCTAAAAACGTGGTGAACAGAATTTCTTTACAATGTAATGCATAACATGGGTGTTATGGGTTATAGATTCAACTGAAAACACTGAATAAACTCATAATAAGCTACCAGTGTGAAACCGGACAACATGTACTTTAACAGTACTAATCCCTGCAGCCAACTCCTTCACATATCACCCTTCTCCTCCCTCTTTAGCCTCAATGTTATTAGGTTAAGCAAACCACAGAAGCAATGGCAATGGGAACTTGCTTACAAAATAAACGTTTTACAGTAATAAGATGAAGTCATAACTTCTGATTTTCTTGTGACAGATTGCAATGTAAGGGATATCAGAATAAAATGAGAAGATTATAATAATTATTATCAGATGTCACAGCTCCTTACATCTTGCTAATGTGATTAGGGATTCATGTCTCTTACAGTTGTACATTATTTCTCTGCAGCCCCTGGTTACACTTAAGGGTGTCCATAACATCTTTGTAACAGGACTGGCATTTCTTCCCGATTCTCAACTAGTGAACAACCAGCTTCGCAATGAGTTTGCAGTGCTCAGTATATCTGCTGATAACACCTGTAAAGTTACCACACTCAAAAGAAGAGGTATGGTGTCTATTGTTGCTTACACGTAACAAGATATACCAAGACAGAGCAATATTTTTTTATTAGGAACTACATATAATAGTTGTTTTAATTTAATGTTTATTCATTCATCCATCTATCTAACTTTAAGTATGTCTGTCTGTCTGTCTGTCTGCCATTCTGCTTGTCTGTCAGTCCCTTGTTTCCTTTTCCTCTCCATCCCTCCGATTGTCCCTCCCTAGTTAGTTATCAGACAGACGATTTATTCACTACATAAACCAAACTGACAATGGATGTCAAACAGCATAACTTTATTTCAGTTATGTAACGGATGGACAAAAACTTATCAGAACTGACCAATCACTATCAACAAAATATACATAAGTATGAGTCTTAAAGCTACATGTACATGTAATACCATGTACATGTAATACCAGCCAAGCTGACCAATCATTTCACTGGACCAGAGTTAGCATGCATGGCATCTACTTACAAAACACTTTTCACTTGACTTTTGAAGAAGTCTTCTGCTCCACTATTCCTTTTCAGAGCTAGCCTCACCTTGATGATCACTCCATATGAACTAACAATACAATGTTTGAAATCATTTTTCAGGTGAATATAGTATCTGGTGGATTCTTGTAGGATTTTTATTGCTGCTGTACTTGGTTGTAGTGGGCCTAGCTTATGCTGGTCTTGATTTATAATGAATTTCTTGTAATATATATTTATTGATTATTAATAATACATTAGCAATAGTAGTTAGTATATTATACATGAAGAGCATAATAATTTTATTGAAATGTATTAACTGTAACTTAAAATTTTCATCATCACATGTTGTAAATATTCTTGAAAATGATTCATCATGTACAAAATAGTACATACCATTGGCAATCCATTGGTTAGCTGACAAAGTACAGCATGCAGGTAAATGTGGCCCGGCTGAGGGACTCCCATACGAAAAAGTTGGGGTGGTCGTCGGAAAATTTGAATAAAACCTTTAAAGGAGGCTAACCTAGGTGTGGCTCAATCTTTATTTGACTCCTGAAAGATACCACTTAAAATAGAATAGGCTTGATTACCAGCCACTGTTCTGAAAAAGAGCCCGGACTAGTAGACCGAACTTGAGAGAACGGCAGAAATCATACCAAAAAAAGATCAGAAATGCAAGTGTTGTTTTCATTGTCAACTCTTCAAGTGCACCTTAAAAGCTACTTTGACAGCTGAAATTAGTGGCGTTTTGTCATGAACACCCAAAGCAAGACCAGATTCCTTGATTTATACCCCTAAGTGAAACAACAAGCATCCCCAACCTTTTCATATGAGAGTTTCCGCCCTCCCCAGGGAAACGTGTCTTATCTTACAAGAGTTCTATCCTTGAAAATTGAATGAATGCAGTGTAGGTCGAAGTATTTGCTAAGCAACCTTTACATCATTCTGATATGATAAAAAACCGAAAATGAATCTAAAGGACTTTTATGCCATACTGTAGATTGTAGCATTTTCAGAGAGGACATACATGTACACCACATTACACCCAAAGTATTCATACATGGCTAAATGAACGTCAAGATGTCCTATTATTTATTGCCATTCTTGCGCCCTAAGTCTGCTTCCTACGGTTAAGGAAGTTTGGATTTCTACATGTACATATGTTAGGTCATTTTCACATGTAGGATTCATGATTCTAATTACTGAATTTAATCAATAAGTCAGCTAGTGGGTCAGTCGATCAGTCGACCAGGCGGTCGGTCACTGAATTTGATTAGAAATAGAGTCGTACGTGTTCGTTGGAAGTAGAAGTTACATGTATCAGGGCACATACACAGTTACAGTGTGTTGACCTTCTTTTATTGCTGGCCAAAGGCAAAAAAATGGATAGATGAATCCTAGTATTTATAATCTTTAAGATGTTAGTATATCTAAATGTGAAGTGTGTGTACTTTTACCCTTTCATTTCTCCGAGAGTCCTGAGTCAATAGTCCTAAGTAGTAGTTTCATGTGGTGCTGTGCCTTAGACATGATCTGTACAAGCCTGGCGTAAACTTTCAAGTCTGTTATAATAGAAGGAACTGTGGTTGCAATACATGTATTTCATTCTGTCAATTATGTGGATGAAGCCCTCGAGTGTGTCAGATGAAATGTGTGACGCATTACTTCCATGTGGTATAGTTTGTTTTCTTAATATTTTGCAAATAGCTTTTGGCAGCTTCTTTTTCTGTTGGTGACTTTTGGACATAAAACTCTGGAGGAAGGAAGGACAAAGATAAAATTATGACAAAAGGAAGGAGCAAATATCTCTGAAAAGATAAAATACATTGTCGTGAGAATTTATCCACACGTCCTTCTCTATTTAAAAGTCGTAGTTTTGGACATGATCCCTATATTGAGTTCAACTACTATCTTAAGGTAAAACTTAATTTGAACTCGTAACGCAGTTTAAAATGTTCTTCCATGCACCTAAAGTTTCTAAAATTAGCCTGGGCCTTAGCCTGCGAACGCAGATGTATTTTCGGCTGTCGCTTGTCTCGGCGGAGACAAGCGACAGCCGAAAATACGTCTGCGTTCGCAGGCTACCTGGGCCTCTATATACAGTGTAGAGACAAATCGTCTCAAGTCACTAGAGGGTCACCCTCCATACCGAGTCTCCTCAGGGGAGAGAACTTTTACTGCACCTTTCAATGACACGCCAACTCTGCTCAAAAACGGTTTTGTGTTTTGCTTCCGCCAGTCATCCTAGCGGACCTCACAGGAAACAATATTTCTGTAATTTTTTTAAAACTTTTTTGTTTGACTAATTATGATTGTCTGCCGCCAAAAGTTAGTTAGGTTTTGAACTTCAGAGTTAACCTGTAATTGAAAGGCGCAGTGATACATTTCTTTATTAATGGAACGAACTTTCCATTTGAGAAATCGGGAAGTTGGCTCAACTGGGGGCTAGGATGACTGAACAAAGGTTCACTCGCTTTGAAGGTAGAGTGACCCTGGGGGTCGAGCAAACATTTTACGTGTAAACACTTTGGATATGTTTAATTCGCTTACCAGGAACACATCGAGGCATATCGAGCATGCACGAAACTAGGAAGGATCACTGTTTGGCTTGGCCGGGTCAGCAGCGACAACTTTTTCCATATAAACGTTCGGTAAAAGATCGCTTGAAAAGAAGGTAACCCTATCGTCAGGGACTGCTCTTCTCCAAAGAAACAGACTCTTAGTCTATAAACTGTGATCAAAGTAAAATGAACGTTTCTAGTGCAATCGCGTAACTAGTAGTGTTTCTATAACTCTAGAAACTTAGAAGTGCTTGCTAAGTCAACCGACCCGCTTAATAAGTGAGCGAAATGTTAAACAGGAGCAATAGACACCTTAAAGAAAACGAAAGGAAAAAAAGTGGGTTTAACCTTAAAATAAATGCAGAAATTAAATACATAGTTTCTACTCTTTTCCATATTAACAGGCCATTAGTCTGTGAACTATGATCAAACATCAAAGTATGAAATAAACGTTTCTAGTGTAGTTGAGCG
>NW_027670827.1:0-49231 GCF_964199315.1 Orbicella franksi
TGTTATCGGCGTTCGAAGTCAGATCGAGCCAGGCAGCAAAGTCCAAGAGCAGTTCTTGCCCAAGAAAAATACCCTCTCGTGAGTTGTGGCCCATTTGCCAAGCGTTGCTAGTGTCAAAGTTTGGAAAGCGAGAACTGGTTTTTGACTTATAAAATTTGTCTTGTATCGACCGCCATGTTTTCCCGCGCACGAGGTGTAAAGACCCTTCCCGGCATGCATTGCGATCACGTTCTGCTCGCGTTTCTCGAACTGGTAACTAGATTGTTTCGGCTTTTTTCATTTAAAGATAATAATGGCCAACAAGTAGCGATCGATTGTAACATAGATCTGTGATCCAGGTTGCTTTGATTTTATTTCATATCGGCATGATTTGTAGTGTTTTGAACTTCTGGGATCAGCGGACATGCAGATGTATGGAGACCCGTACGTTGCGCAGAAGGGTTAATTTGTTAAACTGTTAGGCGGTGCGTGACATAAAGCTACGATCGCGTTGGTCGAAAAATATGTATTTATCTCGTGATTTTTAGCCATTTAAGACGTTGCTGTATTTGGAAAAGTGCTTATTTGATGTTTATTTGTTCAGTGCAGATAGTCATTGTCCCAGATAACCAAAGTAAGTTCCAGATGTTAACACTATTTTCCGGCCGCCATATTTTACCTATTTAAACCTGAAATCAACATTTTTGAGCTTATACGTTGCGTGAAATTAACATTTTGCTGTTTTCTAAGTGAAATCAACATCCTTGCCGTCACGCGTTACGTGAAATCAACATTTTTACCTATTTAGACCTGAAATCAACATTTTTGAGCTTATACGCTGCGTGAAATCAACATTTTTCTGTTTTCTAAGTGAAATCAACATCCTTGCCGTCAAGCGCTAACGTGAAATCAGCATTTTGACCTATTTAGACCTGAAATCAACATTTTTGAGCTTATACGCTGCGTGAAATTAACATTTTGCTGTTTTCTAAGTGAAATCAACATCCTTGCCGTCACGCGTTAACGTGAAATCAACATTTTTACCTATTTAGACCTGAAATCAACATTTTTGAGCTTATACGCTGCGTGAAATCAACATTTTGCTGTTTTCTAAGTGAAATGAACAACCTTCCCGTCACGGGTTAACATGAAATCAACATTTAAACCTTTTTTGACCTGAAATCAACATTTTTGAGCTTTTACGTTGCGTGAAATTGACATTTTGCTGCTCTCTAAGAGAAATCAACATCCTTGCCGTCGCGCGTTAACATGAGTCAACGTTTTAACCACTTTTGACCTGAAATCAATAAATTTGAGCTTATATAAGTTGCGTGAAATTGACATTTTGCTGGTTTCTAAGTAAAATCAAAGTCCTTGCGGTCGCGGCGGGCCGATCCTTTGTTATAATAAACCGAGGCGAGACTTCGACTTATAACAAAGGCTTGGCTTGGCTATTATAACAAAGGGTCGGCTCTGTTTATCATAACAAAGGCCCGGCTTCGTTTATTTGAAGACCTCGGCGGGAAAAGGGCGCTAGGTATTTTAATCAAAAGTGAACTTTGTCGAAAACGCTCCAAATTTCCCATACAGTTTTGTTTAGGTATGTTTAACAATGTCCCGTAGTTTTTCCGCTAAGCTTCGCTTCGTTTTCGAGATATTGCGTATGCAGAAAAACCACTCGGTTTTCCTAGCGGCGTCTTTATGAACGAAGCAAAAACCAGCGACAAAAATACAGGACCACGTTTTTCTATTACATTGAAGACCGCATGCAAAAATTCAAGCCCTTTCGCGAAAATTTTTTTTTCACCCAAATCGTCACTTAGCATGGTTTTGCACTCACCCCTTCAATGCTCCCTCATCATAGGCCTGCAATGCGTGCAGAGAGCTTTATTGAAGGGGTGAGTGCAAAACCATGCTAAGTGACGATTTGGGTGAAAAAAAAAATTTTCGCGAAAGGGCTTGAATTTTTGCATGTGGTCTTCAATGTAATAGAAAAAGGCGGCCCTGTATTTTTGTCGCTGGTTTTTGCTTCGTTTTCGAGTTATAACGTATGCAAAAATACTTGGCTTTTCCTAGCCATGTCTTTAGGAGTTTATTTGTTGAACAGCAAACAGGCAGACTGTTTATAGTGTATGAAGTCAAAATCAAATCTCACAGCATATATAGAGCGGAAATCTGGGAACAGATTGTTTACATCGGCTATTGTGACGTGAGCACAACACGTGAATCGATCGAGCGGCAAACGAAATACCATCGAACTAAAAAGAGATGTGCCGCATTAGAGCTCTGTCAACTAATATCTTAAGCATTGTGTTAAAGTACCTTGTGTGCCTGCCTGGTGGTTGAGAGGCATCATTAAGCCTCGATAAACCCGTAAGTCATCAGCACGTTTTAAAGAATCAAAATGTGTTCTGAAACTTCGAAGGTAGCTGATATACCGTAATCGTGTTATCGGCGTTCGAAGTCAGATCGAGCCAGGCAGCAAAGTCCAAGAGCAGTTCTTGCCCAAGAAAAATACCCTCTCGTGAGTTGTGGCCCATTTGCCAAGCGTTGCTAGTGTCAAAGTTTGGAAAGCGAGAACTGGTTTTTGACTTATAAAATTTGTCTTGTATCGACCGCCATGTTTTCCCGCGCACGAGGTGTAAAGACCCTTCCCGGCATGCATTGCGATCACGTTCTGCTCGCGTTTCTCGAACTGGTAACTAGATTGTTTCGGCTTTTTTCATTTAAAGATAATAATGGCCAACAAGTAGCGATCGATTGTAACATAGATCTGTGATCCAGGTTGCTTTGATTTTATTTCATATCGGCATGATTTGTAGTGTTTTGAACTTCTGGGATCAGCGGACATGCAGATGTATGGAGACCCGTACGTTGCGCAGAAGGGTTAATTTGTTAAACTGTTAGGCGGTGCGTGACATAAAGCTACGATCGCGTTGGTCGAAAAATATGTATTTATCTCGTGATTTTTAGCCATTTAAGACGTTGCTGTATTTGGAAAAGTGCTTATTTGATGTTTATTTGTTCAGTGCAGATAGTCATTGTCCCAGATAACCAAAGTAAGTTCCAGATGTTAACACTATTTTCCGGCCGCCATATTTTACCTATTTAAACCTGAAATCAACATTTTTGAGCTTATACGTTGCGTGAAATTAACATTTTGCTGTTTTCTAAGTGAAATCAACATCCTTGCCGTCACGCGTTACGTGAAATCAACATTTTTACCTATTTAGACCTGAAATCAACATTTTTGAGCTTATACGCTGCGTGAAATCAACATTTTTCTGTTTTCTAAGTGAAATCAACATCCTTGCCGTCAAGCGCTAACGTGAAATCAGCATTTTGACCTATTTAGACCTGAAATCAACATTTTTGAGCTTATACGCTGCGTGAAATTAACATTTTGCTGTTTTCTAAGTGAAATCAACATCCTTGCCGTCACGCGTTAACGTGAAATCAACATTTTTACCTATTTAGACCTGAAATCAACATTTTTGAGCTTATACGCTGCGTGAAATCAACATTTTGCTGTTTTCTAAGTGAAATGAACAACCTTCCCGTCACGGGTTAACATGAAATCAACATTTAAACCTTTTTTGACCTGAAATCAACATTTTTGAGCTTTTACGTTGCGTGAAATTGACATTTTGCTGCTCTCTAAGAGAAATCAACATCCTTGCCGTCGCGCGTTAACATGAGTCAACGTTTTAACCACTTTTGACCTGAAATCAATAAATTTGAGCTTATATAAGTTGCGTGAAATTGACATTTTGCTGGTTTCTAAGTAAAATCAAAGTCCTTGCGGTCGCGGCGGGCCGATCCTTTGTTATAATAAACCGAGGCGAGACTTCGACTTATAACAAAGGCTTGGCTTGGCTATTATAACAAAGGGTCGGCTCTGTTTATCATAACAAAGGCCCGGCTTCGTTTATTTGAAGACCTCGGCGGGAAAAGGGCGCTAGGTATTTTAATCAAAAGTGAACTTTGTCGAAAACGCTCCAAATTTCCCATACAGTTTTGTTTAGGTATGTTTAACAATGTCCCGTAGTTTTTCCGCTAAGCTTCGCTTCGTTTTCGAGATATTGCGTATGCAGAAAAACCACTCGGTTTTCCTAGCGGCGTCTTTATGAACGAAGCAAAAACCAGCGACAAAAATACAGGACCACGTTTTTCTATTACATTGAAGACCGCATGCAAAAATTCAAGCCCTTTCGCGAAAATTTTTTTTTCACCCAAATCGTCACTTAGCATGGTTTTGCACTCACCCCTTCAATGCTCCCTCATCATAGGCCTGCAATGCGTGCAGAGAGCTTTATTGAAGGGGTGAGTGCAAAACCATGCTAAGTGACGATTTGGGTGAAAAAAAAAATTTTCGCGAAAGGGCTTGAATTTTTGCATGTGGTCTTCAATGTAATAGAAAAAGGCGGCCCTGTATTTTTGTCGCTGGTTTTTGCTTCGTTTTCGAGTTATAACGTATGCAAAAATACTTGGCTTTTCCTAGCCATGTCTTTAGGAGTTTATTTGTTGAACAGCAAACAGGCAGACTGTTTATAGTGTATGAAGTCAAAATCAAATCTCACAGCATATATAGAGCGGAAATCTGGGAACAGATTGTTTACATCGGCTATTGTGACGTGAGCACAACACGTGAATCGATCGAGCGGCAAACGAAATACCATCGAACTAAAAAGAGATGTGCCGCATTAGAGCTCTGTCAACTAATATCTTAAGCATTGTGTTAAAGTACCTTGTGTGCCTGCCTGGTGGTTGAGAGGCATCATTAAGCCTCGATAAACCCGTAAGTCATCAGCACGTTTTAAAGAATCAAAATGTGTTCTGAAACTTCGAAGGTAGCTGATATACCGTAATCGTGTTATCGGCGTTCGAAGTCAGATCGAGCCAGGCAGCAAAGTCCAAGAGCAGTTCTTGCCCAAGAAAAATACCCTCTCGTGAGTTGTGGCCCATTTGCCAAGCGTTGCTAGTGTCAAAGTTTGGAAAGCGAGAACTGGTTTTTGACTTATAAAATTTGTCTTGTATCGACCGCCATGTTTTCCCGCGCACGAGGTGTAAAGACCCTTCCCGGCATGCATTGCGATCACGTTCTGCTCGCGTTTCTCGAACTGGTAACTAGATTGTTTCGGCTTTTTTCATTTAAAGATAATAATGGCCAACAAGTAGCGATCGATTGTAACATAGATCTGTGATCCAGGTTGCTTTGATTTTATTTCATATCGGCATGATTTGTAGTGTTTTGAACTTCTGGGATCAGCGGACATGCAGATGTATGGAGACCCGTACGTTGCGCAGAAGGGTTAATTTGTTAAACTGTTAGGCGGTGCGTGACATAAAGCTACGATCGCGTTGGTCGAAAAATATGTATTTATCTCGTGATTTTTAGCCATTTAAGACGTTGCTGTATTTGGAAAAGTGCTTATTTGATGTTTATTTGTTCAGTGCAGATAGTCATTGTCCCAGATAACCAAAGTAAGTTCCAGATGTTAACACTATTTTCCGGCCGCCATATTTTACCTATTTAAACCTGAAATCAACATTTTTGAGCTTATACGTTGCGTGAAATTAACATTTTGCTGTTTTCTAAGTGAAATCAACATCCTTGCCGTCACGCGTTACGTGAAATCAACATTTTTACCTATTTAGACCTGAAATCAACATTTTTGAGCTTATACGCTGCGTGAAATCAACATTTTTCTGTTTTCTAAGTGAAATCAACATCCTTGCCGTCAAGCGCTAACGTGAAATCAGCATTTTGACCTATTTAGACCTGAAATCAACATTTTTGAGCTTATACGCTGCGTGAAATTAACATTTTGCTGTTTTCTAAGTGAAATCAACATCCTTGCCGTCACGCGTTAACGTGAAATCAACATTTTTACCTATTTAGACCTGAAATCAACATTTTTGAGCTTATACGCTGCGTGAAATCAACATTTTGCTGTTTTCTAAGTGAAATGAACAACCTTCCCGTCACGGGTTAACATGAAATCAACATTTAAACCTTTTTTGACCTGAAATCAACATTTTTGAGCTTTTACGTTGCGTGAAATTGACATTTTGCTGCTCTCTAAGAGAAATCAACATCCTTGCCGTCGCGCGTTAACATGAGTCAACGTTTTAACCACTTTTGACCTGAAATCAATAAATTTGAGCTTATATAAGTTGCGTGAAATTGACATTTTGCTGGTTTCTAAGTAAAATCAAAGTCCTTGCGGTCGCGGCGGGCCGATCCTTTGTTATAATAAACCGAGGCGAGACTTCGACTTATAACAAAGGCTTGGCTTGGCTATTATAACAAAGGGTCGGCTCTGTTTATCATAACAAAGGCCCGGCTTCGTTTATTTGAAGACCTCGGCGGGAAAAGGGCGCTAGGTATTTTAATCAAAAGTGAACTTTGTCGAAAACGCTCCAAATTTCCCATACAGTTTTGTTTAGGTATGTTTAACAATGTCCCGTAGTTTTTCCGCTAAGCTTCGCTTCGTTTTCGAGATATTGCGTATGCAGAAAAACCACTCGGTTTTCCTAGCGGCGTCTTTATGAACGAAGCAAAAACCAGCGACAAAAATACAGGACCACGTTTTTCTATTACATTGAAGACCGCATGCAAAAATTCAAGCCCTTTCGCGAAAATTTTTTTTTCACCCAAATCGTCACTTAGCATGGTTTTGCACTCACCCCTTCAATGCTCCCTCATCATAGGCCTGCAATGCGTGCAGAGAGCTTTATTGAAGGGGTGAGTGCAAAACCATGCTAAGTGACGATTTGGGTGAAAAAAAAAATTTTCGCGAAAGGGCTTGAATTTTTGCATGTGGTCTTCAATGTAATAGAAAAAGGCGGCCCTGTATTTTTGTCGCTGGTTTTTGCTTCGTTTTCGAGTTATAACGTATGCAAAAATACTTGGCTTTTCCTAGCCATGTCTTTAGGAGTTTATTTGTTGAACAGCAAACAGGCAGACTGTTTATAGTGTATGAAGTCAAAATCAAATCTCACAGCATATATAGAGCGGAAATCTGGGAACAGATTGTTTACATCGGCTATTGTGACGTGAGCACAACACGTGAATCGATCGAGCGGCAAACGAAATACCATCGAACTAAAAAGAGATGTGCCGCATTAGAGCTCTGTCAACTAATATCTTAAGCATTGTGTTAAAGTACCTTGTGTGCCTGCCTGGTGGTTGAGAGGCATCATTAAGCCTCGATAAACCCGTAAGTCATCAGCACGTTTTAAAGAATCAAAATGTGTTCTGAAACTTCGAAGGTAGCTGATATACCGTAATCGTGTTATCGGCGTTCGAAGTCAGATCGAGCCAGGCAGCAAAGTCCAAGAGCAGTTCTTGCCCAAGAAAAATACCCTCTCGTGAGTTGTGGCCCATTTGCCAAGCGTTGCTAGTGTCAAAGTTTGGAAAGCGAGAACTGGTTTTTGACTTATAAAATTTGTCTTGTATCGACCGCCATGTTTTCCCGCGCACGAGGTGTAAAGACCCTTCCCGGCATGCATTGCGATCACGTTCTGCTCGCGTTTCTCGAACTGGTAACTAGATTGTTTCGGCTTTTTTCATTTAAAGATAATAATGGCCAACAAGTAGCGATCGATTGTAACATAGATCTGTGATCCAGGTTGCTTTGATTTTATTTCATATCGGCATGATTTGTAGTGTTTTGAACTTCTGGGATCAGCGGACATGCAGATGTATGGAGACCCGTACGTTGCGCAGAAGGGTTAATTTGTTAAACTGTTAGGCGGTGCGTGACATAAAGCTACGATCGCGTTGGTCGAAAAATATGTATTTATCTCGTGATTTTTAGCCATTTAAGACGTTGCTGTATTTGGAAAAGTGCTTATTTGATGTTTATTTGTTCAGTGCAGATAGTCATTGTCCCAGATAACCAAAGTAAGTTCCAGATGTTAACACTATTTTCCGGCCGCCATATTTTACCTATTTAAACCTGAAATCAACATTTTTGAGCTTATACGTTGCGTGAAATTAACATTTTGCTGTTTTCTAAGTGAAATCAACATCCTTGCCGTCACGCGTTACGTGAAATCAACATTTTTACCTATTTAGACCTGAAATCAACATTTTTGAGCTTATACGCTGCGTGAAATCAACATTTTTCTGTTTTCTAAGTGAAATCAACATCCTTGCCGTCAAGCGCTAACGTGAAATCAGCATTTTGACCTATTTAGACCTGAAATCAACATTTTTGAGCTTATACGCTGCGTGAAATTAACATTTTGCTGTTTTCTAAGTGAAATCAACATCCTTGCCGTCACGCGTTAACGTGAAATCAACATTTTTACCTATTTAGACCTGAAATCAACATTTTTGAGCTTATACGCTGCGTGAAATCAACATTTTGCTGTTTTCTAAGTGAAATGAACAACCTTCCCGTCACGGGTTAACATGAAATCAACATTTAAACCTTTTTTGACCTGAAATCAACATTTTTGAGCTTTTACGTTGCGTGAAATTGACATTTTGCTGCTCTCTAAGAGAAATCAACATCCTTGCCGTCGCGCGTTAACATGAGTCAACGTTTTAACCACTTTTGACCTGAAATCAATAAATTTGAGCTTATATAAGTTGCGTGAAATTGACATTTTGCTGGTTTCTAAGTAAAATCAAAGTCCTTGCGGTCGCGGCGGGCCGATCCTTTGTTATAATAAACCGAGGCGAGACTTCGACTTATAACAAAGGCTTGGCTTGGCTATTATAACAAAGGGTCGGCTCTGTTTATCATAACAAAGGCCCGGCTTCGTTTATTTGAAGACCTCGGCGGGAAAAGGGCGCTAGGTATTTTAATCAAAAGTGAACTTTGTCGAAAACGCTCCAAATTTCCCATACAGTTTTGTTTAGGTATGTTTAACAATGTCCCGTAGTTTTTCCGCTAAGCTTCGCTTCGTTTTCGAGATATTGCGTATGCAGAAAAACCACTCGGTTTTCCTAGCGGCGTCTTTATGAACGAAGCAAAAACCAGCGACAAAAATACAGGACCACGTTTTTCTATTACATTGAAGACCGCATGCAAAAATTCAAGCCCTTTCGCGAAAATTTTTTTTTCACCCAAATCGTCACTTAGCATGGTTTTGCACTCACCCCTTCAATGCTCCCTCATCATAGGCCTGCAATGCGTGCAGAGAGCTTTATTGAAGGGGTGAGTGCAAAACCATGCTAAGTGACGATTTGGGTGAAAAAAAAATTTTCGCGAAAGGGCTTGAATTTTTGCATGTGGTCTTCAATGTAATAGAAAAAGGCGGCCCTGTATTTTTGTCGCTGGTTTTTGCTTCGTTTTCGAGTTATAACGTATGCAAAAATACTTGGCTTTTCCTAGCCATGTCTTTAGGAGTTTATTTGTTGAACAGCAAACAGGCAGACTGTTTATAGTGTATGAAGTCAAAATCAAATCTCACAGCATATATAGAGCGGAAATCTGGGAACAGATTGTTTACATCGGCTATTGTGACGTGAGCACAACACGTGAATCGATCGAGCGGCAAACGAAATACCATCGAACTAAAAAGAGATGTGCCGCATTAGAGCTCTGTCAACTAATATCTTAAGCATTGTGTTAAAGTACCTTGTGTGCCTGCCTGGTGGTTGAGAGGCATCATTAAGCCTCGATAAACCCGTAAGTCATCAGCACGTTTTAAAGAATCAAAATGTGTTCTGAAACTTCGAAGGTAGCTGATATACCGTAATCGTGTTATCGGCGTTCGAAGTCAGATCGAGCCAGGCAGCAAAGTCCAAGAGCAGTTCTTGCCCAAGAAAAATACCCTCTCGTGAGTTGTGGCCCATTTGCCAAGCGTTGCTAGTGTCAAAGTTTGGAAAGCGAGAACTGGTTTTTGACTTATAAAATTTGTCTTGTATCGACCGCCATGTTTTCCCGCGCACGAGGTGTAAAGACCCTTCCCGGCATGCATTGCGATCACGTTCTGCTCGCGTTTCTCGAACTGGTAACTAGATTGTTTCGGCTTTTTTCATTTAAAGATAATAATGGCCAACAAGTAGCGATCGATTGTAACATAGATCTGTGATCCAGGTTGCTTTGATTTTATTTCATATCGGCATGATTTGTAGTGTTTTGAACTTCTGGGATCAGCGGACATGCAGATGTATGGAGACCCGTACGTTGCGCAGAAGGGTTAATTTGTTAAACTGTTAGGCGGTGCGTGACATAAAGCTACGATCGCGTTGGTCGAAAAATATGTATTTATCTCGTGATTTTTAGCCATTTAAGACGTTGCTGTATTTGGAAAAGTGCTTATTTGATGTTTATTTGTTCAGTGCAGATAGTCATTGTCCCAGATAACCAAAGTAAGTTCCAGATGTTAACACTATTTTCCGGCCGCCATATTTTACCTATTTAAACCTGAAATCAACATTTTTGAGCTTATACGTTGCGTGAAATTAACATTTTGCTGTTTTCTAAGTGAAATCAACATCCTTGCCGTCACGCGTTACGTGAAATCAACATTTTTACCTATTTAGACCTGAAATCAACATTTTTGAGCTTATACGCTGCGTGAAATCAACATTTTTCTGTTTTCTAAGTGAAATCAACATCCTTGCCGTCAAGCGCTAACGTGAAATCAGCATTTTGACCTATTTAGACCTGAAATCAACATTTTTGAGCTTATACGCTGCGTGAAATTAACATTTTGCTGTTTTCTAAGTGAAATCAACATCCTTGCCGTCACGCGTTAACGTGAAATCAACATTTTTACCTATTTAGACCTGAAATCAACATTTTTGAGCTTATACGCTGCGTGAAATCAACATTTTGCTGTTTTCTAAGTGAAATGAACAACCTTCCCGTCACGGGTTAACATGAAATCAACATTTAAACCTTTTTTGACCTGAAATCAACATTTTTGAGCTTTTACGTTGCGTGAAATTGACATTTTGCTGCTCTCTAAGAGAAATCAACATCCTTGCCGTCGCGCGTTAACATGAGTCAACGTTTTAACCACTTTTGACCTGAAATCAATAAATTTGAGCTTATATAAGTTGCGTGAAATTGACATTTTGCTGGTTTCTAAGTAAAATCAAAGTCCTTGCGGTCGCGGCGGGCCGATCCTTTGTTATAATAAACCGAGGCGAGACTTCGACTTATAACAAAGGCTTGGCTTGGCTATTATAACAAAGGGTCGGCTCTGTTTATCATAACAAAGGCCCGGCTTCGTTTATTTGAAGACCTCGGCGGGAAAAGGGCGCTAGGTATTTTAATCAAAAGTGAACTTTGTCGAAAACGCTCCAAATTTCCCATACAGTTTTGTTTAGGTATGTTTAACAATGTCCCGTAGTTTTTCCGCTAAGCTTCGCTTCGTTTTCGAGATATTGCGTATGCAGAAAAACCACTCGGTTTTCCTAGCGGCGTCTTTATGAACGAAGCAAAAACCAGCGACAAAAATACAGGACCACGTTTTTCTATTACATTGAAGACCGCATGCAAAAATTCAAGCCCTTTCGCGAAAATTTTTTTTTCACCCAAATCGTCACTTAGCATGGTTTTGCACTCACCCCTTCAATGCTCCCTCATCATAGGCCTGCAATGCGTGCAGAGAGCTTTATTGAAGGGGTGAGTGCAAAACCATGCTAAGTGACGATTTGGGTGAAAAAAAAAATTTTCGCGAAAGGGCTTGAATTTTTGCATGTGGTCTTCAATGTAATAGAAAAAGGCGGCCCTGTATTTTTGTCGCTGGTTTTTGCTTCGTTTTCGAGTTATAACGTATGCAAAAATACTTGGCTTTTCCTAGCCATGTCTTTAGGAGTTTATTTGTTGAACAGCAAACAGGCAGACTGTTTATAGTGTATGAAGTCAAAATCAAATCTCACAGCATATATAGAGCGGAAATCTGGGAACAGATTGTTTACATCGGCTATTGTGACGTGAGCACAACACGTGAATCGATCGAGCGGCAAACGAAATACCATCGAACTAAAAAGAGATGTGCCGCATTAGAGCTCTGTCAACTAATATCTTAAGCATTGTGTTAAAGTACCTTGTGTGCCTGCCTGGTGGTTGAGAGGCATCATTAAGCCTCGATAAACCCGTAAGTCATCAGCACGTTTTAAAGAATCAAAATGTGTTCTGAAACTTCGAAGGTAGCTGATATACCGTAATCGTGTTATCGGCGTTCGAAGTCAGATCGAGCCAGGCAGCAAAGTCCAAGAGCAGTTCTTGCCCAAGAAAAATACCCTCTCGTGAGTTGTGGCCCATTTGCCAAGCGTTGCTAGTGTCAAAGTTTGGAAAGCGAGAACTGGTTTTTGACTTATAAAATTTGTCTTGTATCGACCGCCATGTTTTCCCGCGCACGAGGTGTAAAGACCCTTCCCGGCATGCATTGCGATCACGTTCTGCTCGCGTTTCTCGAACTGGTAACTAGATTGTTTCGGCTTTTTTCATTTAAAGATAATAATGGCCAACAAGTAGCGATCGATTGTAACATAGATCTGTGATCCAGGTTGCTTTGATTTTATTTCATATCGGCATGATTTGTAGTGTTTTGAACTTCTGGGATCAGCGGACATGCAGATGTATGGAGACCCGTACGTTGCGCAGAAGGGTTAATTTGTTAAACTGTTAGGCGGTGCGTGACATAAAGCTACGATCGCGTTGGTCGAAAAATATGTATTTATCTCGTGATTTTTAGCCATTTAAGACGTTGCTGTATTTGGAAAAGTGCTTATTTGATGTTTATTTGTTCAGTGCAGATAGTCATTGTCCCAGATAACCAAAGTAAGTTCCAGATGTTAACACTATTTTCCGGCCGCCATATTTTACCTATTTAAACCTGAAATCAACATTTTTGAGCTTATACGTTGCGTGAAATTAACATTTTGCTGTTTTCTAAGTGAAATCAACATCCTTGCCGTCACGCGTTACGTGAAATCAACATTTTTACCTATTTAGACCTGAAATCAACATTTTTGAGCTTATACGCTGCGTGAAATCAACATTTTTCTGTTTTCTAAGTGAAATCAACATCCTTGCCGTCAAGCGCTAACGTGAAATCAGCATTTTGACCTATTTAGACCTGAAATCAACATTTTTGAGCTTATACGCTGCGTGAAATTAACATTTTGCTGTTTTCTAAGTGAAATCAACATCCTTGCCGTCACGCGTTAACGTGAAATCAACATTTTTACCTATTTAGACCTGAAATCAACATTTTTGAGCTTATACGCTGCGTGAAATCAACATTTTGCTGTTTTCTAAGTGAAATGAACAACCTTCCCGTCACGGGTTAACATGAAATCAACATTTAAACCTTTTTTGACCTGAAATCAACATTTTTGAGCTTTTACGTTGCGTGAAATTGACATTTTGCTGCTCTCTAAGAGAAATCAACATCCTTGCCGTCGCGCGTTAACATGAGTCAACGTTTTAACCACTTTTGACCTGAAATCAATAAATTTGAGCTTATATAAGTTGCGTGAAATTGACATTTTGCTGGTTTCTAAGTAAAATCAAAGTCCTTGCGGTCGCGGCGGGCCGATCCTTTGTTATAATAAACCGAGGCGAGACTTCGACTTATAACAAAGGCTTGGCTTGGCTATTATAACAAAGGGTCGGCTCTGTTTATCATAACAAAGGCCCGGCTTCGTTTATTTGAAGACCTCGGCGGGAAAAGGGCGCTAGGTATTTTAATCAAAAGTGAACTTTGTCGAAAACGCTCCAAATTTCCCATACAGTTTTGTTTAGGTATGTTTAACAATGTCCCGTAGTTTTTCCGCTAAGCTTCGCTTCGTTTTCGAGATATTGCGTATGCAGAAAAACCACTCGGTTTTCCTAGCGGCGTCTTTATGAACGAAGCAAAAACCAGCGACAAAAATACAGGACCACGTTTTTCTATTACATTGAAGACCGCATGCAAAAATTCAAGCCCTTTCGCGAAAATTTTTTTTTCACCCAAATCGTCACTTAGCATGGTTTTGCACTCACCCCTTCAATGCTCCCTCATCATAGGCCTGCAATGCGTGCAGAGAGCTTTATTGAAGGGGTGAGTGCAAAACCATGCTAAGTGACGATTTGGGTGAAAAAAAAAATTTTCGCGAAAGGGCTTGAATTTTTGCATGTGGTCTTCAATGTAATAGAAAAAGGCGGCCCTGTATTTTTGTCGCTGGTTTTTGCTTCGTTTTCGAGTTATAACGTATGCAAAAATACTTGGCTTTTCCTAGCCATGTCTTTAGGAGTTTATTTGTTGAACAGCAAACAGGCAGACTGTTTATAGTGTATGAAGTCAAAATCAAATCTCACAGCATATATAGAGCGGAAATCTGGGAACAGATTGTTTACATCGGCTATTGTGACGTGAGCACAACACGTGAATCGATCGAGCGGCAAACGAAATACCATCGAACTAAAAAGAGATGTGCCGCATTAGAGCTCTGTCAACTAATATCTTAAGCATTGTGTTAAAGTACCTTGTGTGCCTGCCTGGTGGTTGAGAGGCATCATTAAGCCTCGATAAACCCGTAAGTCATCAGCACGTTTTAAAGAATCAAAATGTGTTCTGAAACTTCGAAGGTAGCTGATATACCGTAATCGTGTTATCGGCGTTCGAAGTCAGATCGAGCCAGGCAGCAAAGTCCAAGAGCAGTTCTTGCCCAAGAAAAATACCCTCTCGTGAGTTGTGGCCCATTTGCCAAGCGTTGCTAGTGTCAAAGTTTGGAAAGCGAGAACTGGTTTTTGACTTATAAAATTTGTCTTGTATCGACCGCCATGTTTTCCCGCGCACGAGGTGTAAAGACCCTTCCCGGCATGCATTGCGATCACGTTCTGCTCGCGTTTCTCGAACTGGTAACTAGATTGTTTCGGCTTTTTTCATTTAAAGATAATAATGGCCAACAAGTAGCGATCGATTGTAACATAGATCTGTGATCCAGGTTGCTTTGATTTTATTTCATATCGGCATGATTTGTAGTGTTTTGAACTTCTGGGATCAGCGGACATGCAGATGTATGGAGACCCGTACGTTGCGCAGAAGGGTTAATTTGTTAAACTGTTAGGCGGTGCGTGACATAAAGCTACGATCGCGTTGGTCGAAAAATATGTATTTATCTCGTGATTTTTAGCCATTTAAGACGTTGCTGTATTTGGAAAAGTGCTTATTTGATGTTTATTTGTTCAGTGCAGATAGTCATTGTCCCAGATAACCAAAGTAAGTTCCAGATGTTAACACTATTTTCCGGCCGCCATATTTTACCTATTTAAACCTGAAATCAACATTTTTGAGCTTATACGTTGCGTGAAATTAACATTTTGCTGTTTTCTAAGTGAAATCAACATCCTTGCCGTCACGCGTTACGTGAAATCAACATTTTTACCTATTTAGACCTGAAATCAACATTTTTGAGCTTATACGCTGCGTGAAATCAACATTTTTCTGTTTTCTAAGTGAAATCAACATCCTTGCCGTCAAGCGCTAACGTGAAATCAGCATTTTGACCTATTTAGACCTGAAATCAACATTTTTGAGCTTATACGCTGCGTGAAATTAACATTTTGCTGTTTTCTAAGTGAAATCAACATCCTTGCCGTCACGCGTTAACGTGAAATCAACATTTTTACCTATTTAGACCTGAAATCAACATTTTTGAGCTTATACGCTGCGTGAAATCAACATTTTGCTGTTTTCTAAGTGAAATGAACAACCTTCCCGTCACGGGTTAACATGAAATCAACATTTAAACCTTTTTTGACCTGAAATCAACATTTTTGAGCTTTTACGTTGCGTGAAATTGACATTTTGCTGCTCTCTAAGAGAAATCAACATCCTTGCCGTCGCGCGTTAACATGAGTCAACGTTTTAACCACTTTTGACCTGAAATCAATAAATTTGAGCTTATATAAGTTGCGTGAAATTGACATTTTGCTGGTTTCTAAGTAAAATCAAAGTCCTTGCGGTCGCGGCGGGCCGATCCTTTGTTATAATAAACCGAGGCGAGACTTCGACTTATAACAAAGGCTTGGCTTGGCTATTATAACAAAGGGTCGGCTCTGTTTATCATAACAAAGGCCCGGCTTCGTTTATTTGAAGACCTCGGCGGGAAAAGGGCGCTAGGTATTTTAATCAAAAGTGAACTTTGTCGAAAACGCTCCAAATTTCCCATACAGTTTTGTTTAGGTATGTTTAACAATGTCCCGTAGTTTTTCCGCTAAGCTTCGCTTCGTTTTCGAGATATTGCGTATGCAGAAAAACCACTCGGTTTTCCTAGCGGCGTCTTTATGAACGAAGCAAAAACCAGCGACAAAAATACAGGACCACGTTTTTCTATTACATTGAAGACCGCATGCAAAAATTCAAGCCCTTTCGCGAAAATTTTTTTTTCACCCAAATCGTCACTTAGCATGGTTTTGCACTCACCCCTTCAATGCTCCCTCATCATAGGCCTGCAATGCGTGCAGAGAGCTTTATTGAAGGGGTGAGTGCAAAACCATGCTAAGTGACGATTTGGGTGAAAAAAAAAATTTTCGCGAAAGGGCTTGAATTTTTGCATGTGGTCTTCAATGTAATAGAAAAAGGCGGCCCTGTATTTTTGTCGCTGGTTTTTGCTTCGTTTTCGAGTTATAACGTATGCAAAAATACTTGGCTTTTCCTAGCCATGTCTTTAGGAGTTTATTTGTTGAACAGCAAACAGGCAGACTGTTTATAGTGTATGAAGTCAAAATCAAATCTCACAGCATATATAGAGCGGAAATCTGGGAACAGATTGTTTACATCGGCTATTGTGACGTGAGCACAACACGTGAATCGATCGAGCGGCAAACGAAATACCATCGAACTAAAAAGAGATGTGCCGCATTAGAGCTCTGTCAACTAATATCTTAAGCATTGTGTTAAAGTACCTTGTGTGCCTGCCTGGTGGTTGAGAGGCATCATTAAGCCTCGATAAACCCGTAAGTCATCAGCACGTTTTAAAGAATCAAAATGTGTTCTGAAACTTCGAAGGTAGCTGATATACCGTAATCGTGTTATCGGCGTTCGAAGTCAGATCGAGCCAGGCAGCAAAGTCCAAGAGCAGTTCTTGCCCAAGAAAAATACCCTCTCGTGAGTTGTGGCCCATTTGCCAAGCGTTGCTAGTGTCAAAGTTTGGAAAGCGAGAACTGGTTTTTGACTTATAAAATTTGTCTTGTATCGACCGCCATGTTTTCCCGCGCACGAGGTGTAAAGACCCTTCCCGGCATGCATTGCGATCACGTTCTGCTCGCGTTTCTCGAACTGGTAACTAGATTGTTTCGGCTTTTTTCATTTAAAGATAATAATGGCCAACAAGTAGCGATCGATTGTAACATAGATCTGTGATCCAGGTTGCTTTGATTTTATTTCATATCGGCATGATTTGTAGTGTTTTGAACTTCTGGGATCAGCGGACATGCAGATGTATGGAGACCCGTACGTTGCGCAGAAGGGTTAATTTGTTAAACTGTTAGGCGGTGCGTGACATAAAGCTACGATCGCGTTGGTCGAAAAATATGTATTTATCTCGTGATTTTTAGCCATTTAAGACGTTGCTGTATTTGGAAAAGTGCTTATTTGATGTTTATTTGTTCAGTGCAGATAGTCATTGTCCCAGATAACCAAAGTAAGTTCCAGATGTTAACACTATTTTCCGGCCGCCATATTTTACCTATTTAAACCTGAAATCAACATTTTTGAGCTTATACGTTGCGTGAAATTAACATTTTGCTGTTTTCTAAGTGAAATCAACATCCTTGCCGTCACGCGTTACGTGAAATCAACATTTTTACCTATTTAGACCTGAAATCAACATTTTTGAGCTTATACGCTGCGTGAAATCAACATTTTTCTGTTTTCTAAGTGAAATCAACATCCTTGCCGTCAAGCGCTAACGTGAAATCAGCATTTTGACCTATTTAGACCTGAAATCAACATTTTTGAGCTTATACGCTGCGTGAAATTAACATTTTGCTGTTTTCTAAGTGAAATCAACATCCTTGCCGTCACGCGTTAACGTGAAATCAACATTTTTACCTATTTAGACCTGAAATCAACATTTTTGAGCTTATACGCTGCGTGAAATCAACATTTTGCTGTTTTCTAAGTGAAATGAACAACCTTCCCGTCACGGGTTAACATGAAATCAACATTTAAACCTTTTTTGACCTGAAATCAACATTTTTGAGCTTTTACGTTGCGTGAAATTGACATTTTGCTGCTCTCTAAGAGAAATCAACATCCTTGCCGTCGCGCGTTAACATGAGTCAACGTTTTAACCACTTTTGACCTGAAATCAATAAATTTGAGCTTATATAAGTTGCGTGAAATTGACATTTTGCTGGTTTCTAAGTAAAATCAAAGTCCTTGCGGTCGCGGCGGGCCGATCCTTTGTTATAATAAACCGAGGCGAGACTTCGACTTATAACAAAGGCTTGGCTTGGCTATTATAACAAAGGGTCGGCTCTGTTTATCATAACAAAGGCCCGGCTTCGTTTATTTGAAGACCTCGGCGGGAAAAGGGCGCTAGGTATTTTAATCAAAAGTGAACTTTGTCGAAAACGCTCCAAATTTCCCATACAGTTTTGTTTAGGTATGTTTAACAATGTCCCGTAGTTTTTCCGCTAAGCTTCGCTTCGTTTTCGAGATATTGCGTATGCAGAAAAACCACTCGGTTTTCCTAGCGGCGTCTTTATGAACGAAGCAAAAACCAGCGACAAAAATACAGGACCACGTTTTTCTATTACATTGAAGACCGCATGCAAAAATTCAAGCCCTTTCGCGAAAATTTTTTTTTCACCCAAATCGTCACTTAGCATGGTTTTGCACTCACCCCTTCAATGCTCCCTCATCATAGGCCTGCAATGCGTGCAGAGAGCTTTATTGAAGGGGTGAGTGCAAAACCATGCTAAGTGACGATTTGGGTGAAAAAAAAAATTTTCGCGAAAGGGCTTGAATTTTTGCATGTGGTCTTCAATGTAATAGAAAAAGGCGGCCCTGTATTTTTGTCGCTGGTTTTTGCTTCGTTTTCGAGTTATAACGTATGCAAAAATACTTGGCTTTTCCTAGCCATGTCTTTAGGAGTTTATTTGTTGAACAGCAAACAGGCAGACTGTTTATAGTGTATGAAGTCAAAATCAAATCTCACAGCATATATAGAGCGGAAATCTGGGAACAGATTGTTTACATCGGCTATTGTGACGTGAGCACAACACGTGAATCGATCGAGCGGCAAACGAAATACCATCGAACTAAAAAGAGATGTGCCGCATTAGAGCTCTGTCAACTAATATCTTAAGCATTGTGTTAAAGTACCTTGTGTGCCTGCCTGGTGGTTGAGAGGCATCATTAAGCCTCGATAAACCCGTAAGTCATCAGCACGTTTTAAAGAATCAAAATGTGTTCTGAAACTTCGAAGGTAGCTGATATACCGTAATCGTGTTATCGGCGTTCGAAGTCAGATCGAGCCAGGCAGCAAAGTCCAAGAGCAGTTCTTGCCCAAGAAAAATACCCTCTCGTGAGTTGTGGCCCATTTGCCAAGCGTTGCTAGTGTCAAAGTTTGGAAAGCGAGAACTGGTTTTTGACTTATAAAATTTGTCTTGTATCGACCGCCATGTTTTCCCGCGCACGAGGTGTAAAGACCCTTCCCGGCATGCATTGCGATCACGTTCTGCTCGCGTTTCTCGAACTGGTAACTAGATTGTTTTGGCTTTTTTCATTTAAAGATAATAATGGCCAACAAGTAGCGATCGATTGTAACATAGATCTGTGATCCAGGTTGCTTTGATTTTATTTCATATCGGCATGATTTGTAGTGTTTTGAACTTCTGGGATCAGCGGACATGCAGATGTATGGAGACCCGTACGTTGCGCAGAAGGGTTAATTTGTTAAACTGTTAGGCGGTGCGTGACATAAAGCTACGATCGCGTTGGTCGAAAAATATGTATTTATCTCGTGATTTTTAGCCATTTAAGACGTTGCTGTATTTGGAAAAGTGCTTATTTGATGTTTATTTGTTCAGTGCAGATAGTCATTGTCCCAGATAACCAAAGTAAGTTCCAGATGTTAACACTATTTTCCGGCCGCCATATTTTACCTATTTAAACCTGAAATCAACATTTTTGAGCTTATACGTTGCGTGAAATTAACATTTTGCTGTTTTCTAAGTGAAATCAACATCCTTGCCGTCACGCGTTACGTGAAATCAACATTTTTACCTATTTAGACCTGAAATCAACATTTTTGAGCTTATACGCTGCGTGAAATCAACATTTTTCTGTTTTCTAAGTGAAATCAACATCCTTGCCGTCAAGCGCTAACGTGAAATCAGCATTTTGACCTATTTAGACCTGAAATCAACATTTTTGAGCTTATACGCTGCGTGAAATTAACATTTTGCTGTTTTCTAAGTGAAATCAACATCCTTGCCGTCACGCGTTAACGTGAAATCAACATTTTTACCTATTTAGACCTGAAATCAACATTTTTGAGCTTATACGCTGCGTGAAATCAACATTTTGCTGTTTTCTAAGTGAAATGAACAACCTTCCCGTCACGGGTTAACATGAAATCAACATTTAAACCTTTTTTGACCTGAAATCAACATTTTTGAGCTTTTACGTTGCGTGAAATTGACATTTTGCTGCTCTCTAAGAGAAATCAACATCCTTGCCGTCGCGCGTTAACATGAGTCAACGTTTTAACCACTTTTGACCTGAAATCAATAAATTTGAGCTTATATAAGTTGCGTGAAATTGACATTTTGCTGGTTTCTAAGTAAAATCAAAGTCCTTGCGGTCGCGGCGGGCCGATCCTTTGTTATAATAAACCGAGGCGAGACTTCGACTTATAACAAAGGCTTGGCTTGGCTATTATAACAAAGGGTCGGCTCTGTTTATCATAACAAAGGCCCGGCTTCGTTTATTTGAAGACCTCGGCGGGAAAAGGGCGCTAGGTATTTTAATCAAAAGTGAACTTTGTCGAAAACGCTCCAAATTTCCCATACAGTTTTGTTTAGGTATGTTTAACAATGTCCCGTAGTTTTTCCGCTAAGCTTCGCTTCGTTTTCGAGATATTGCGTATGCAGAAAAACCACTCGGTTTTCCTAGCGGCGTCTTTATGAACGAAGCAAAAACCAGCGACAAAAATACAGGACCACGTTTTTCTATTACATTGAAGACCGCATGCAAAAATTCAAGCCCTTTCGCGAAAATTTTTTTTTCACCCAAATCGTCACTTAGCATGGTTTTGCACTCACCCCTTCAATGCTCCCTCATCATAGGCCTGCAATGCGTGCAGAGAGCTTTATTGAAGGGGTGAGTGCAAAACCATGCTAAGTGACGATTTGGGTGAAAAAAAAAATTTTCGCGAAAGGGCTTGAATTTTTGCATGTGGTCTTCAATGTAATAGAAAAAGGCGGCCCTGTATTTTTGTCGCTGGTTTTTGCTTCGTTTTCGAGTTATAACGTATGCAAAAATACTTGGCTTTTCCTAGCCATGTCTTTAGGAGTTTATTTGTTGAACAGCAAACAGGCAGACTGTTTATAGTGTATGAAGTCAAAATCAAATCTCACAGCATATATAGAGCGGAAATCTGGGAACAGATTGTTTACATCGGCTATTGTGACGTGAGCACAACACGTGAATCGATCGAGCGGCAAACGAAATACCATCGAACTAAAAAGAGATGTGCCGCATTAGAGCTCTGTCAACTAATATCTTAAGCATTGTGTTAAAGTACCTTGTGTGCCTGCCTGGTGGTTGAGAGGCATCATTAAGCCTCGATAAACCCGTAAGTCATCAGCACGTTTTAAAGAATCAAAATGTGTTCTGAAACTTCGAAGGTAGCTGATATACCGTAATCGTGTTATCGGCGTTCGAAGTCAGATCGAGCCAGGCAGCAAAGTCCAAGAGCAGTTCTTGCCCAAGAAAAATACCCTCTCGTGAGTTGTGGCCCATTTGCCAAGCGTTGCTAGTGTCAAAGTTTGGAAAGCGAGAACTGGTTTTTGACTTATAAAATTTGTCTTGTATCGACCGCCATGTTTTCCCGCGCACGAGGTGTAAAGACCCTTCCCGGCATGCATTGCGATCACGTTCTGCTCGCGTTTCTCGAACTGGTAACTAGATTGTTTCGGCTTTTTTCATTTAAAGATAATAATGGCCAACAAGTAGCGATCGATTGTAACATAGATCTGTGATCCAGGTTGCTTTGATTTTATTTCATATCGGCATGATTTGTAGTGTTTTGAACTTCTGGGATCAGCGGACATGCAGATGTATGGAGACCCGTACGTTGCGCAGAAGGGTTAATTTGTTAAACTGTTAGGCGGTGCGTGACATAAAGCTACGATCGCGTTGGTCGAAAAATATGTATTTATCTCGTGATTTTTAGCCATTTAAGACGTTGCTGTATTTGGAAAAGTGCTTATTTGATGTTTATTTGTTCAGTGCAGATAGTCATTGTCCCAGATAACCAAAGTAAGTTCCAGATGTTAACACTATTTTCCGGCCGCCATATTTTACCTATTTAAACCTGAAATCAACATTTTTGAGCTTATACGTTGCGTGAAATTAACATTTTGCTGTTTTCTAAGTGAAATCAACATCCTTGCCGTCACGCGTTACGTGAAATCAACATTTTTACCTATTTAGACCTGAAATCAACATTTTTGAGCTTATACGCTGCGTGAAATCAACATTTTTCTGTTTTCTAAGTGAAATCAACATCCTTGCCGTCAAGCGCTAACGTGAAATCAGCATTTTGACCTATTTAGACCTGAAATCAACATTTTTGAGCTTATACGCTGCGTGAAATTAACATTTTGCTGTTTTCTAAGTGAAATCAACATCCTTGCCGTCACGCGTTAACGTGAAATCAACATTTTTACCTATTTAGACCTGAAATCAACATTTTTGAGCTTATACGCTGCGTGAAATCAACATTTTGCTGTTTTCTAAGTGAAATGAACAACCTTCCCGTCACGGGTTAACATGAAATCAACATTTAAACCTTTTTTGACCTGAAATCAACATTTTTGAGCTTTTACGTTGCGTGAAATTGACATTTTGCTGCTCTCTAAGAGAAATCAACATCCTTGCCGTCGCGCGTTAACATGAGTCAACGTTTTAACCACTTTTGACCTGAAATCAATAAATTTGAGCTTATATAAGTTGCGTGAAATTGACATTTTGCTGGTTTCTAAGTAAAATCAAAGTCCTTGCGGTCGCGGCGGGCCGATCCTTTGTTATAATAAACCGAGGCGAGACTTCGACTTATAACAAAGGCTTGGCTTGGCTATTATAACAAAGGGTCGGCTCTGTTTATCATAACAAAGGCCCGGCTTCGTTTATTTGAAGACCTCGGCGGGAAAAGGGCGCTAGGTATTTTAATCAAAAGTGAACTTTGTCGAAAACGCTCCAAATTTCCCATACAGTTTTGTTTAGGTATGTTTAACAATGTCCCGTAGTTTTTCCGCTAAGCTTCGCTTCGTTTTCGAGATATTGCGTATGCAGAAAAACCACTCGGTTTTCCTAGCGGCGTCTTTATGAACGAAGCAAAAACCAGCGACAAAAATACAGGACCACGTTTTTCTATTACATTGAAGACCGCATGCAAAAATTCAAGCCCTTTCGCGAAAATTTTTTTTTCACCCAAATCGTCACTTAGCATGGTTTTGCACTCACCCCTTCAATGCTCCCTCATCATAGGCCTGCAATGCGTGCAGAGAGCTTTATTGAAGGGGTGAGTGCAAAACCATGCTAAGTGACGATTTGGGTGAAAAAAAAAATTTTCGCGAAAGGGCTTGAATTTTTGCATGTGGTCTTCAATGTAATAGAAAAAGGCGGCCCTGTATTTTTGTCGCTGGTTTTTGCTTCGTTTTCGAGTTATAACGTATGCAAAAATACTTGGCTTTTCCTAGCCATGTCTTTAGGAGTTTATTTGTTGAACAGCAAACAGGCAGACTGTTTATAGTGTATGAAGTCAAAATCAAATCTCACAGCATATATAGAGCGGAAATCTGGGAACAGATTGTTTACATCGGCTATTGTGACGTGAGCACAACACGTGAATCGATCGAGCGGCAAACGAAATACCATCGAACTAAAAAGAGATGTGCCGCATTAGAGCTCTGTCAACTAATATCTTAAGCATTGTGTTAAAGTACCTTGTGTGCCTGCCTGGTGGTTGAGAGGCATCATTAAGCCTCGATAAACCCGTAAGTCATCAGCACGTTTTAAAGAATCAAAATGTGTTCTGAAACTTCGAAGGTAGCTGATATACCGTAATCGTGTTATCGGCGTTCGAAGTCAGATCGAGCCAGGCAGCAAAGTCCAAGAGCAGTTCTTGCCCAAGAAAAATACCCTCTCGTGAGTTGTGGCCCATTTGCCAAGCGTTGCTAGTGTCAAAGTTTGGAAAGCGAGAACTGGTTTTTGACTTATAAAATTTGTCTTGTATCGACCGCCATGTTTTCCCGCGCACGAGGTGTAAAGACCCTTCCCGGCATGCATTGCGATCACGTTCTGCTCGCGTTTCTCGAACTGGTAACTAGATTGTTTCGGCTTTTTTCATTTAAAGATAATAATGGCCAACAAGTAGCGATCGATTGTAACATAGATCTGTGATCCAGGTTGCTTTGATTTTATTTCATATCGGCATGATTTGTAGTGTTTTGAACTTCTGGGATCAGCGGACATGCAGATGTATGGAGACCCGTACGTTGCGCAGAAGGGTTAATTTGTTAAACTGTTAGGCGGTGCGTGACATAAAGCTACGATCGCGTTGGTCGAAAAATATGTATTTATCTCGTGATTTTTAGCCATTTAAGACGTTGCTGTATTTGGAAAAGTGCTTATTTGATGTTTATTTGTTCAGTGCAGATAGTCATTGTCCCAGATAACCAAAGTAAGTTCCAGATGTTAACACTATTTTCCGGCCGCCATATTTTACCTATTTAAACCTGAAATCAACATTTTTGAGCTTATACGTTGCGTGAAATTAACATTTTGCTGTTTTCTAAGTGAAATCAACATCCTTGCCGTCACGCGTTACGTGAAATCAACATTTTTACCTATTTAGACCTGAAATCAACATTTTTGAGCTTATACGCTGCGTGAAATCAACATTTTTCTGTTTTCTAAGTGAAATCAACATCCTTGCCGTCAAGCGCTAACGTGAAATCAGCATTTTGACCTATTTAGACCTGAAATCAACATTTTTGAGCTTATACGCTGCGTGAAATTAACATTTTGCTGTTTTCTAAGTGAAATCAACATCCTTGCCGTCACGCGTTAACGTGAAATCAACATTTTTACCTATTTAGACCTGAAATCAACATTTTTGAGCTTATACGCTGCGTGAAATCAACATTTTGCTGTTTTCTAAGTGAAATGAACAACCTTCCCGTCACGGGTTAACATGAAATCAACATTTAAACCTTTTTTGACCTGAAATCAACATTTTTGAGCTTTTACGTTGCGTGAAATTGACATTTTGCTGCTCTCTAAGAGAAATCAACATCCTTGCCGTCGCGCGTTAACATGAGTCAACGTTTTAACCACTTTTGACCTGAAATCAATAAATTTGAGCTTATATAAGTTGCGTGAAATTGACATTTTGCTGGTTTCTAAGTAAAATCAAAGTCCTTGCGGTCGCGGCGGGCCGATCCTTTGTTATAATAAACCGAGGCGAGACTTCGACTTATAACAAAGGCTTGGCTTGGCTATTATAACAAAGGGTCGGCTCTGTTTATCATAACAAAGGCCCGGCTTCGTTTATTTGAAGACCTCGGCGGGAAAAGGGCGCTAGGTATTTTAATCAAAAGTGAACTTTGTCGAAAACGCTCCAAATTTCCCATACAGTTTTGTTTAGGTATGTTTAACAATGTCCCGTAGTTTTTCCGCTAAGCTTCGCTTCGTTTTCGAGATATTGCGTATGCAGAAAAACCACTCGGTTTTCCTAGCGGCGTCTTTATGAACGAAGCAAAAACCAGCGACAAAAATACAGGACCACGTTTTTCTATTACATTGAAGACCGCATGCAAAAATTCAAGCCCTTTCGCGAAAATTTTTTTTTCACCCAAATCGTCACTTAGCATGGTTTTGCACTCACCCCTTCAATGCTCCCTCATCATAGGCCTGCAATGCGTGCAGAGAGCTTTATTGAAGGGGTGAGTGCAAAACCATGCTAAGTGACGATTTGGGTGAAAAAAAAAATTTTCGCGAAAGGGCTTGAATTTTTGCATGTGGTCTTCAATGTAATAGAAAAAGGCGGCCCTGTATTTTTGTCGCTGGTTTTTGCTTCGTTTTCGAGTTATAACGTATGCAAAAATACTTGGCTTTTCCTAGCCATGTCTTTAGGAGTTTATTTGTTGAACAGCAAACAGGCAGACTGTTTATAGTGTATGAAGTCAAAATCAAATCTCACAGCATATATAGAGCGGAAATCTGGGAACAGATTGTTTACATCGGCTATTGTGACGTGAGCACAACACGTGAATCGATCGAGCGGCAAACGAAATACCATCGAACTAAAAAGAGATGTGCCGCATTAGAGCTCTGTCAACTAATATCTTAAGCATTGTGTTAAAGTACCTTGTGTGCCTGCCTGGTGGTTGAGAGGCATCATTAAGCCTCGATAAACCCGTAAGTCATCAGCACGTTTTAAAGAATCAAAATGTGTTCTGAAACTTCGAAGGTAGCTGATATACCGTAATCGTGTTATCGGCGTTCGAAGTCAGATCGAGCCAGGCAGCAAAGTCCAAGAGCAGTTCTTGCCCAAGAAAAATACCCTCTCGTGAGTTGTGGCCCATTTGCCAAGCGTTGCTAGTGTCAAAGTTTGGAAAGCGAGAACTGGTTTTTGACTTATAAAATTTGTCTTGTATCGCGCCATGTTTTCCCGCGCACGAGGTGTAAAGACCCTTCCCGGCATGCATTGCGATCACGTTCTGCTCGCGTTTCTCGAACTGGTAACTAGATTGTTTCGGCTTTTTTCATTTAAAGATAATAATGGCCAACAAGTAGCGATCGATTGTAACATAGATCTGTGATCCAGGTTGCTTTGATTTTATTTCATATCGGCATGATTTGTAGTGTTTTGAACTTCTGGGATCAGCGGACATGCAGATGTATGGAGACCCGTACGTTGCGCAGAAGGGTTAATTTGTTAAACTGTTAGGCGGTGCGTGACATAAAGCTACGATCGCGTTGGTCGAAAAATATGTATTTATCTCGTGATTTTTAGCCATTTAAGACGTTGCTGTATTGGAAAAGTGCTTATTTGATGTTTATTTGTTCAGTGCAGATAGTCATTGTCCCAGATAACCAAAGTAAGTTCCAGATGTTAACACTATTTTCCGGCCGCCATATTTTACCTATTTAAACCTGAAATCAACATTTTTGAGCTTATACGTTGCGTGAAATTAACATTTTGCTGTTTTCTAAGTGAAATCAACATCCTTGCCGTCACGCGTTACGTGAAATCAACATTTTTACCTATTTAGACCTGAAATCAACATTTTTGAGCTTATACGCTGCGTGAAATCAACATTTTTCTGTTTTCTAAGTGAAATCAACATCCTTGCCGTCAAGCGCTAACGTGAAATCAGCATTTTGACCTATTTTAGACCTGAAATCAACATTTTTGAGCTTATACGCTGCGTGAAATTAACATTTTGCTGTTTTCTAAGTGAAATCAACATCCTTGCCGTCACGCGTTAACGTGAAATCAACATTTTTACCTATTTAGACCTGAAATCAACATTTTTGAGCTTATACGCTGCGTGAAATCAACATTTTGCTGTTTTCTAAGTGAAATGAACAACCTTCCCGTCACGGGTTAACATGAAATCAACATTTAAACCTTTTTTGACCTGAAATCAACATTTTTGAGCTTTTACGTTGCGTGAAATTGACATTTTGCTGCTCTCTAAGAGAAATCAACATCCTTGCCGTCGCGCGTTAACATGAGTCAACGTTTTAAACCACTTTTGACCTGAAATCAATAAATTTGAGCTTATATAAGTTGCGTGAAATTGACATTTTGCTGGTTTCTAAGTAAAATCAAAGTCCTTGCGGTCGCGGCGGGCCGATCCTTTGTTATAATAAACCGAGGCGAGACTTCGACTTATAACAAAGGCTTGGCTTGGCTATTATAACAAAGGGTCGGCTCTGTTTATCATAACAAAGGCCCGGCTTCGTTTATTTGAAGACCTCGGCGGGAAAAGGGCGCTAGGTATTTTAATCAAAAGTGAACTTTGTCGAAAACGCTCCAAATTTCCCATACAGTTTTGTTTAGGTATGTTTAACAATGTCCCGTAGTTTTTCCGCTAAGCTTCGCTTCGTTTTCGAGATATTGCGTATGCAGAAAAACCACTCGGTTTTCCTAGCGGCGTCTTTATGAACGAAGCAAAAACCAGCGACAAAAATACAGGACCACGTTTTTCTATTACATTGAAGACCGCATGCAAAAATTCAAGCCCTTTCGCGAAAATTTTTTTTTCACCCAAATCGTCACTTAGCATGGTTTTGCACTCACCCCTTCAATGCTCCCTCATCATAGGCCTGCAATGCGTGCAGAGAGCTTTATTGAAGGGGTGAGTGCAAAACCATGCTAAGTGACGATTTGGGTGAAAAAAAAAATTTTCGCGAAAGGGCTTGAATTTTTGCATGTGGTCTTCAATGTAATAGAAAAAGGCGGCCCTGTATTTTTGTCGCTGGTTTTTTGCTTCGTTTTCGAGTTATAACGTATGCAAAAATACTTGGCTTTTCCTAGCCATGTCTTTAGGAGTTTATTTGTTGAACAGCAAACAGGCAGACTGTTTATAGTGTATGAAGTCAAAATCAAATCTCACAGCATATATAGAGCGGAAATCTGGGAACAGATTGTTTACATCGGCTATTGTGACGTGAGCACAACACGTGAATCGATCGAGCGGCAAACGAAATACCATCGAACTAAAAAGAGATGTGCCGCATTAGAGCTCTGTCAACTAATATCTTAAGCATTGTGTTAAAGTACCTTGTGTGCCTGCCTGGTGGTTGAGAGGCATCATTAAGCCTCGATAAACCCGTAAGTCATCAGCACGTTTTAAAGAATCAAAATGTGTTCTGAAACTTCGAAGGTAGCTGATATACCGTAATCGTGTTATCGGCGTTCGAAGTCAGATCGAGCCAGGCAGCAAAGTCCAAGAGCAGTTCTTGCCCAAGAAAAATACCCTCTCGTGAGTTGTGGCCCATTTGCCAAGCGTTGCTAGTGTCAAAGTTTGGAAAGCGAGAACTGGTTTTTGACTTATAAAATTTGTCTTGTATCGACCGCCATGTTTTCCCGCGCACGAGGTGTAAAGACCCTTCCCGGCATGCATTGCGATCACGTTCTGCTCGCGTTTCTCGAACTGGTAACTAGATTGTTTCGGCTTTTTTCATTTAAAGATAATAATGGCCAACAAGTAGCGATCGATTGTAACATAGATCTGTGATCCAGGTTGCTTTGATTTTATTTCATATCGGCATGATTTGTAGTGTTTTGAACTTCTGGGATCAGCGGACATGCAGATGTATGGAGACCCGTACGTTGCGCAGAAGGGTTAATTTGTTAAACTGTTAGGCGGTGCGTGACATAAAGCTACGATCGCGTTGGTCGAAAAATATGTATTTATCTCGTGATTTTTAGCCATTTAAGACGTTGCTGTATTTGGAAAAGTGCTTATTTGATGTTTATTTGTTCAGTGCAGATAGTCATTGTCCCAGATAACCAAAGTAAGTTCCAGATGTTAACACTATTTTCCGGCCGCCATATTTTACCTATTTAAACCTGAAATCAACATTTTTGAGCTTATACGTTGCGTGAAATTAACATTTTGCTGTTTTCTAAGTGAAATCAACATCCTTGCCGTCACGCGTTACGTGAAATCAACATTTTTACCTATTTAGACCTGAAATCAACATTTTTGAGCTTATACGCTGCGTGAAATCAACATTTTTCTGTTTTCTAAGTGAAATCAACATCCTTGCCGTCAAGCGCTAACGTGAAATCAGCATTTTGACCTATTTAGACCTGAAATCAACATTTTTGAGCTTATACGCTGCGTGAAATTAACATTTTGCTGTTTTCTAAGTGAAATCAACATCCTTGCCGTCACGCGTTAACGTGAAATCAACATTTTTACCTATTTAGACCTGAAATCAACATTTTTGAGCTTATACGCTGCGTGAAATCAACATTTTTCTGTTTTCTAAGTGAAATCAACATCCTTGCCGTCAAGCGCTAACGTGAAATCAGCATTTTGACCTATTTAGACCTGAAATCAACATTTTTGAGCTTATACGCTGCGTGAAATTAACATTTTGCTGTTTTCTAAGTGAAATCAACATCCTTGCCGTCACGCGTTAACGTGAAATCAGCATTTTGACCTATTTAGACTGAAATCAACATTTTTGAGCTTATACGCTGCGTGAAATCAACATTTTGCTGTTTTCTAAGTGAAATGAACAACCTTCCCGTCACGGGTTAACATGAAATCAACATTTAAAACCTTTTTTGACCTGAAATCAACATTTTTGAGCTTTTACGTTGCGTGAAATTGACATTTTGCTGCTCTCTAAGAGAAATCAACATCCTTGCCGTCGCGCGTTAACATGAGTCAACGTTTTAACCACTTTTGACCTGAAATCAATAAATTTGAGCTTATATAAGTTGCGTGAAATTGACATTTTGCTGGTTTCTAAGTAAAATCAAAGTCCTTGCGGTCGCGGCGGGCCGATCCTTTGTTATAATAAACCGAGGCGAGACTTCGACTTATAACAAAGGCTTGGCTTGGCTATTATAACAAAGGGTCGGCTCTGTTTATCATAACAAAGGCCCGGCTTCGTTTATTTGAAGACCTCGGCGGGAAAAGGGCGCTAGGTATTTTAATCAAAAGTGAACTTTGTCGAAAACGCTCCAAATTTCCCATACAGTTTTGTTTAGGTATGTTTAACAATGTCCCGTAGTTTTTCCGCTAAGCTTCGCTTCGTTTTCGAGATATTGCGTATGCAGAAAAACCACTCGGTTTTCCTAGCGGCGTCTTTATGAACGAAGCAAAAACCAGCGACAAAATACAGGACCACGTTTTTCTATTACATTGAAGACCGCATGCAAAAATTCAAGCCCTTTCGCGAAAATTTTTTTTTCACCCAAATCGTCACTTAGCATGGTTTTGCACTCACCCCTTCAATGCTCCCTCATCATAGGCCTGCAATGCGTGCAGAGAGCTTTATTGAAGGGGTGAGTGCAAAACCATGCTAAGTGACGATTTGGGTGAAAAAAAAAATTTTCGCGAAAGGGCTTGAATTTTTGCATGTGGTCTTCAATGTAATAGAAAAAGGCGGCCCTGTATTTTTGTCGCTGGTTTTTGCTTCGTTTTCGAGTTATAACGTATGCAAAAATACTTGGCTTTTCCTAGCCATGTCTTTAGGAGTTTATTTGTTGAACAGCAAACAGGCAGACTGTTTATAGTGTATGAAGTCAAAATCAAATCTCACAGCATATATAGAGCGGAAATCTGGGAACAGATTGTTTACATCGGCTATTGTGACGTGAGCACAACACGTGAATCGATCGAGCGGCAAACGAAATACCATCGAACTAAAAAGAGATGTGCCGGCATTAGAGCTCTGTCAACTAATATCTTAAGCATTGTGTTAAAGTACCTTGTGTGCCTGCCTGGTGGTTGAGAGGCATCATTAAGCCTCGATAAACCCGTAAGTCATCAGCACGTTTTAAAGAATCAAAATGTGTTCTGAAACTTCGAAGGTAGCTGATATACCGTAATCGTGTTATCGGCGTTCGAAGTCAGATCGAGCCAGGCAGCAAAGTCCAAGAGCAGTTCTTGCCCAAGAAAAATACCCTCTCGTGAGTTGTGGCCCATTTGCCAAGCGTTGCTAGTGTCAAAGTTTGGAAAGCGAGAACTGGTTTTTGACTTATAAAATTTGTCTTGTATCGACCGCCATGTTTTCCCGCGCACGAGGTGTAAAGACCCTTCCCGGCATGCATTGCGATCACGTTCTGCTCGCGTTTCTCGAACTGGTAACTAGATTGTTTCGGCTTTTTTCATTTAAAGATAATAATGGCCAACAAGTAGCGATCGATTGTAACATAGATCTGTGATCCAGGTTGCTTTGATTTTATTTCATATCGGCATGATTTGTAGTGTTTTGAACTTCTGGGATCAGCGGACATGCAGATGTATGGAGACCCGTACGTTGCGCAGAAGGGTTAATTTGTTAAACTGTTAGGCCGGTGCGTGACATAAAGCTACGATCGCGTTGGTCGAAAAATATGTATTTATCTCGTGATTTTTAGCCATTTAAGACGTTGCTGTATTTGGAAAAGTGCTTATTTGATGTTTATTTGTTCAGTGCAGATAGTCATTGTCCCAGATAACCAAAGTAAGTTCCAGATGTTAACACTATTTTCCGGCCGCCATATTTTACCTATTTAAACCTGAAATCAACATTTTTGAGCTTATACGTTGCGTGAAATTAACATTTTGCTGTTTCTAAGTGAAATCAACATCCTTGCCGTCCACGCGTTACGTGAAATCAACATTTTTACCTATTTAGACCTGAAATCAACATTTTTGAGCTTATACGCTGCGTGAAATCAACATTTTTTCTGTTTTCTAAGTGAAATCAACATCCTTGCCGTCAAGCGCTAACGTGAAATCAGCATTTTGACCTATTTAGACCTGAAATCAACATTTTTGAGCTTATACGCTGCGTGAAATTAACATTTTGCTGTTTTCTAAGTGAAATCAACATCCTTGCCGTCACGCGTTAACGTGAAATCAACATTTTTACCTATTTAGACCTGAAAATCAACATTTTTGAGCTTATACGCTGCGTGAAATCAACATTTTTTCTGTTTTCTAAGTGAAATCAACATCCTTGCCGTCAAGCGCTAACGTGAAATCAGCATTTTGACCTATTTAGACCTGAAATCAACATTTTTGAGCTTATACGCTGCGTGAAATTAACATTTTGCTGTTTTCTAAGTGAAATCAACATCCTTGCCGTCACGCGTTAACGTGAAATCAGCATTTTGACCTATTTAGACCTGAAATCAACATTTTTGAGCTTATACGCTGCGTGAAATCAACATTTTGCTGTTTTCTAAGTGAAATGAACAACCTTCCCGTCACGGGTTAACATGAAATCAACATTTAAACCTTTTTGACCTGAAATCAACATTTTTGAGCTTTTACGTTGCGTGAAAATTGACATTTTGCTGCTCTCTAAGAGAAATCAACATCCTTGCCGTCGCGCGTTAACATGAGTCAACGTTTTAACCACTTTTGACCTGAAATCAATAAATTTGAGCTTATATAAGTTGCGTGAAATTGACATTTTGCTGGTTTCTAAGTAAAATCAAAGTCCTTGCGGTCGCGGCGGGCCGATCCTTTGTTATAATAAACCGAGGCGAGACTTCGACTTATAACAAAGGCTTGGCTTGGCTATTATAACAAAGGGTCGGCTCTGTTTATCATAACAAAGGCCCGGCTTCGTTTATTTGAAGACCTCGGCGGGGAAAAGGGCGCTAGGTATTTTAATCAAAAGTGAACTTTGTCGAAAACGCTCCAAATTTCCCATACAGTTTTGTTTAGGTATGTTTAACAATGTCCCGTAGTTTTTCCGCTAAGCTTCGCTTCGTTTTCGAGATATTGCGTATGCAGAAAAACCACTCGGTTTTCTAGCGGCGTCTTTATGAACGAAGCAAAAACCAGCGACAAAAATACAGGACCACGTTTTTCTATTACATTGAAGACCGCATGCAAAAATTCAAGCCCTTTCGCGAAAATTTTTTTTCACCCAAATCGTCACTTAGCATGGTTTTGCACTCACCCCTTCAATGCTCCCTCATCATAGGCCTGCAATGCGTGCAGAGAGCTTTATTGAAGGGGTGAGTGCAAAACCATGCTAAGTGACGATTTGGGGTGAAAAAAAAAATTTTCGCGAAAGGGCTTGAATTTTTGCATGTGGTCTTCAATGTAATAGAAAAAGGCGGCCCTGTATTTTTGTCGCTGGTTTTTGCTTCGTTTTCGAGTTATAACGTATGCAAAAATACTTGGCTTTCCTAGCCATGTCTTTAGGAGTTTATTTGTTGAACAGCAAACAGGCAGACTGTTTATAGTGTATGAAGTCAAAATCAAATCTCACAGCATATATAGAGCGGAAATCTGGGAACAGATTGTTTACATCGGCTATTGTGACGTGAGCACAACACGTGAATCGATCGAGCGGCAAACGAAATACCATCGAACTAAAAAGAGATGTGCCGCATTAGAGCTCTGTCAACTAATATCTTAAGCATTGTGTTAAAGTACCTTGTGTGCCTGCCTGGTGGTTGAGAGGCATCATTAAGCCTCGATAAACCCGTAAGTCATCAGCACGTTTTAAAGAATCAAAATGTGTTCTGAAACTTCGAAGGTAGCTGATATACCGTAATCGTGTTATCGGCGTTCGAAGTCAGATCGAGCAGGCAGCAAAGTCCAAGAGCAGTTCTTGCCCAAGAAAAATACCCTCTCGTGAGTTGTGGCCCATTTGCCAAGCGTTGCTAGTGTCAAAGTTTGGAAAGCGAGAACTGGTTTTTGACTTATAAAATTTGTCTTGTATCGACCGCCATGTTTTCCCGCGCACGAGGTGTAAAGACCCTTCCCGGCATGCATTGCGATCACGTTCTGCTCGCGTTTCTCGAACTGGTAACTAGATTGTTTCGGCTTTTTTCATTTAAAGATAATAATGGCCAAACAAGTAGCGATCGATTGTAACATAGATCTGTGATCCAGGTTGCTTTGATTTTATTTCATATCGGCATGATTTGTAGTGTTTTGAACTTCTGGGATCAGCGGACAATGCAGATGTATGGAGACCCGTACGTTGCGCAGAAGGGTTAATTTGTTAAACTGTTAGGCGGTGCGTGACATAAAGCTACGATCGCGTTGGTCGAAAAATATGTATTTATCTCGTGATTTTTAGCCATTTAAGACGTTGCTGTATTTGGAAAAGTGCTTATTTGATGTTTTATTTGTTCAGTGCAGATAGTCATTGTCCAGATAACCAAAGTAAGTTCCAGATGTTAACACTATTTTCCGGCCGCCATATTTTACCTATTTAAACCTGAAATCAACATTTTTGAGCTTATACGTTGCGTGAAATTAACATTTTGCTGTTTTCTAAGTGAAATCAACATCCTTGCCGTCACGCGTTACGTGAAATCAACATTTTTACCTATTTAGACCTGAAATCAACATTTTTGAGTTATACGCTGCGTGAAATCAACATTTTTCTGTTTTCTAAGTGAAATCAACATCCTTGCCGTCAAGCGCTAACGTGAAATCAGCATTTTGACCTATTTAGACCTGAAATCAACATTTTTGAGCTTATACGCTGCGTGAAATTAACATTTTGCTGTTTTCTAAGTGAAATCAACATCCTTGCCGTCACGCGTTAACGTGAAATCAACATTTTTACCTATTTAGACCTGAAATCAACATTTTTGAGCTTATACGCTGCGTGAAATCAACATTTTTCTGTTTTCTAAGTGAAATCAACATCCTTGCCGTCAAGCGCTAACGTGAAATCAGCATTTTGACCTATTTAGACCTGAAATCAACATTTTTGAGCTTATACGCTGCGTGAAATTAACATTTTGCTGTTTTCTAAGTGAAATCAACATCCTTGCCGTCACGCGTTAACGTGAAATCAGCATTTTGACCTATTTAGACCTGAAATCAACATTTTTGAGCTTATACGCTGCGTGAAATCAACATTTTGCTGTTTTCTAAGTGAAATGAACAACCTTCCCGTCACGGGTTAACATGAAATCAACTTTTAAACCTTTTTTGACCTGAAATCAACATTTTGAGCTTTTACGTTGCGTGAAATTGACATTTTGCTGCTCTCTAAGAGAAATCAACATCCTTGCCGTCGCGCGTTAACATGAGTCAACGTTTTAACCACTTTTGACCTGAAATCAATAAATTTGAGCTTATATAAGTTGCGTGAAATTGACATTTTGCTGGTTTCTAAGTAAAATCAAAGTCCTTGCGGTCGCGGCGGGCCGATCCTTTGTTATAATAAACCGAGGCGAGACTTCGACTTATAACAAAGGCTTGGCTTGGCTATTATAACAAAGGGTCGGCTCTGTTTATCATAACAAAGGCCCGGCTTCGTTTATTTGAAGACCTCGGCGGGAAAAGGGCGCTAGGTATTTTAATCAAAAGTGAACTTTGTCGAAAACGCTCCAAATTTCCCATACAGTTTTGTTTAGGTATGTTTAACAATGTCCCGTAGTTTTTCCGCTAAGCTTCGCTTCGTTTTCGAGATATTGCGTATGCAGAAAAACCACTCGGTTTTCCTAGCGGCGTCTTTATGAACGAAGCAAAAACCAGCGACAAAAATACAGGACCACGTTTTTCTATTACATTGAAGACCGCATGCAAAAATTCAAGCCCTTTCGCGAAAATTTTTTTTTCACCCAAATCGTCACTTAGCATGGTTTTGCACTCACCCCTTCAATGCTCCCTCATCATAGGCCTGCAATGCGTGCAGAGAGCTTTATTGAAGGGGTGAGTGCAAAACCATGCTAAGTGACGATTTGGGTGAAAAAAAAAATTTTCGCGAAAGGGCTTGAATTTTTGCATGTGGTCTTCAATGTAATAGAAAAAGGCGGCCCTGTATTTTTGTCGCTGGTTTTTGCTTCGTTTTCGAGTTATAACGTATGCAAAAATACTTGGCTTTTCCTAGCCATGTCTTTAGGAGTTTATTTGTTGAACAGCAAACAGGCAGACTGTTTATAGTGTATGAAGTCAAAATCAAATCTCACAGCATATATAGAGCGGAAATCTGGGAACAGATTGTTTACATCGGCTATTGTGACGTGAGCACAACACGTGAATCGATCGAGCGGCAAACGAAATACCATCGAACTAAAAAGAGATGTGCCGCATTAGAGCTCTGTCAACTAATATCTTAAGCATTGTGTTAAAGTACCTTGTGTGCCTGCCTGGTGGTTGAGAGGCATCATTAAGCCTCGATAAACCCGTAAGTCATCAGCACGTTTTAAAGAATCAAAATGTGTTCTGAAACTTCGAAGGTAGCTGATATACCGTAATCGTGTTATCGGCGTTCGAAGTCAGATCGAGCCAGGCAGCAAAGTCCAAGAGCAGTTCTTGCCCAAGAAAAATACCCTCTCGTGAGTTGTGGCCCATTTGCCAAGCGTTGCTAGTGTCAAAGTTTGGAAAGCGAGAACTGGTTTTTGACTTATAAAATTTGTCTTGTATCGACCGCCATGTTTTCCCGCGCACGAGGTGTAAAGACCCTTCCCGGCATGCATTGCGATCACGTTCTGCTCGCGTTTCTCGAACTGGTAACTAGATTGTTTCGGCTTTTTTCATTTAAAGATAATAATGGCCAACAAGTAGCGATCGATTGTAACATAGATCTGTGATCCAGGTTGCTTTGATTTTATTTCATATCGGCATGATTTGTAGTGTTTTGAACTTCTGGGATCAGCGGACATGCAGATGTATGGAGACCCGTACGTTGCGCAGAAGGTAATTTGTTAAACTGTTAGGCGGTGCGTGACATAAAGCTACGATCGCGTTGGTCGAAAAATATGTATTTATCTCGTGATTTTTAGCCATTTAAGACGTTGCTGTATTTGGAAAAGTGCTTATTTGATGTTTATTTGTTCAGTGCAGATAGTCATTGTCCCAGATAACCAAGTAAGTTCCAGATGTTAACACTATTTTCCGGCCGCCATATTTTACCTATTTAAACCTGAAATCAACATTTTTGAGCTTATACGTTGCGTGAAATTAACATTTTGCTGTTTTCTAAGTGAAATCAACATCCTTGCCGTCACGCGTTACGTGAAATCAACATTTTACCTATTTAGACCTGAAATCAACATTTTTGAGCTTATACGCTGCGTGAAATCAACATTTTTCTGTTTTCTAAGTGAAATCAACATCCTTGCCGTCAAGCGCTAACGTGAAATCAGCATTTTGACCTATTTAGACCTGAAATCAACATTTTGAGCTTATACGCTGCGTGAAATTAACATTTTGCTGTTTCTAAGTGAAATCAACATCCTTGCCGTCACGCGTTAACGTGAAATCAACATTTTTACCTATTTAGACCTGAAATCAACATTTTTGAGCTTATACGCTGCGTGAAATCAACATTTTTCTGTTTTCTAAGTGAAATCAACATCCTTGCCGTCAAGCGCTAACGTGAAATCAGCATTTTGACCTATTTAGACCTGAAATCACATTTTTGAGCTTATACGCTGCGTGAAATTAACATTTTGCTGTTTTCTAAGTGAAATCAACATCCTTGCCGTCACGCGTTAACGTGAAATCAGCATTTTGACCTATTTAGACCTGAAATCAACATTTTTGAGCTTATACGCTGCGTGAAATCAACATTTTGCTGTTTTCTAAGTGAAATGACAACCTTCCGTCACGGGTTAACATGAAATCAACATTTAAACCTTTTTTGACCTGAAATCAACATTTTTGAGCTTTTACGTTGCGTGAAATTGACATTTTGCTGCTCTCTAAGAGAAATCAACATCCTTGCCGTCGCGCGTTAACATGAGTCAACGTTTTAACCACTTTTGACCTGAAATCAATAAATTTGAGCTTATATAAGTTGCGTGAAATTGACATTTTGCTGGTTTCTAAGTAAAATCAAAGTCCTTGCGGTCGCGGCGGGGCCGATCCTTTGTTATAATAAACCGAGGCGAGACTTCGACTTATAACAAAGGCTTGGCTTGGCTATTATAACAAAGGGTCGGCTCTGTTTATCATAACAAAGGCCCGGCTTCGTTTATTTGAAGACCTCGGCGGGAAAAGGGCGCTAGGTATTTTAATCAAAAGTGAACTTTGTCGAAAACGCTCCAAATTTCCCATACAGTTTTGTTTAGGTATGTTTAACAATGTCCCGTAGTTTTTCCGCTAAGCTTCGCTTCGTTTTCGAGATATTGCGTATGCAGAAAAACCACTCGGTTTTCCTAGCGGCGTCTTTATGAACGAAGCAAAAACCAGCGACAAAAATACAGGACCACGTTTTTCTATTACATTGAAGACCGCATGCAAAAATTCAAGCCCTTTCGCGAAAATTTTTTTTTCACCCAAATCGTCACTTAGCATGGTTTTGCACTCACCCCTTCAATGCTCCCTCATCATAGGCCTGCAATGCGTGCAGAGAGCTTTATTGAAGGGGTGAGTGCAAAACCATGCTAAGTGACGATTTGGGTGAAAAAAAAAATTTTCGCGAAAGGGCTTGAATTTTTGCATGTGGTCTTCAATGTAATAGAAAAAGGCGGCCCTGTATTTTTGTCGCTGGTTTTTGCTTCGTTTTCGAGTTATAACGTATGCAAAAATACTTGGCTTTTCCTAGCCATGTCTTTAGGAGTTTATTTGTTGAACAGCAAACAGGCAGACTGTTTATAGTGTATGAAGTCAAATCAAATCTCACAGCATATATAGAGCGGAAATCTGGGAACAGATTGTTTACATCGGCTATTGTGACGTGAGCACAACACGTGAATCGATCGAGCGGCAAACGAAATACCATCGAACTAAAAAGAGATGTGCCGCATTAGAGCTCTGTCAACTAATATCTTAAGCATTGTGTTAAAGTACCTTGTGTGCCTGCCTGGTGGTTGAGAGGCATCATTAAGCCTCGATAAACCCGTAAGTCATCAGCACGTTTTAAAGAATCAAAATGTGTTCTGAAACTTCGAAGGTAGCTGATATACCGTAATCGTGTTATCGGCGTTCGAAGTCAGATCGAGCCAGGCAGCAAAGTCCAAGAGCAGTTCTTGCCCAAGAAAAATACCCTCTCGTGAGTTGTGGCCCATTTGCCAAGCGTTGCTAGTGTCAAAGTTTGGAAAGCGAGAACTGGTTTTTGACTTATAAAATTTGTCTTGTATCGACCGCCATGTTTTCCCGCGCACGAGGTGTAAAGACCCTTCCCGGCATGCATTGCGATCACGTTCTGCTCGCGTTTCTCGAACTGGTAACTAGATTGTTTCGGCTTTTTTCATTTAAAGATAATAATGGCCAACAAGTAGCGATCGATTGTAACATAGATCTGTGATCCAGGTTGCTTTGATTTTATTTCATATCGGCATGATTTGTAGTGTTTTGAACTTCTGGGATCAGCGGACATGCAGATGTATGGAGACCCGTACGTTGCGCAGAAGGGTTAATTTGTTTAAACTGTTAGGCGGTGCGTGACATAAAGCTACGATCGCGTTGGTCGAAAAATATGTATTTATCTCGTGATTTTTAGCCATTTAAGACGTTGCTGTATTTGGAAAAGTGCTTATTTGATGTTTATTTGTTCAGTGCAGATAGTCATTGTCCCAGATAACCAAAGTAAGTTCCAGATGTTAACACTATTTTCCGGCCGCCATATTTTACCTATTTAAACCTGAAATCAACATTTTTGAGCTTATACGTTGCGTGAAATTAACATTTTGCTGTTTTCTAAGTGAAATCAACATCCTTGCCGTCACGCGTTACGTGAAATCAACATTTTTACCTATTTAGACCTGAAATCAACATTTTTGAGCTTATACGCTGCGTGAAATCAACATTTTTCTGTTTTCTAAGTGAAATCAACATCCTTGCCGTCAAGCGCTAACGTGAAATCAGCATTTTGACCTATTTAGACCTGAAATCAACATTTTTGAGCTTATACGCTGCGTGAAATTAACATTTTGCTGTTTTCTAAGTGAAATCAACATCCTTGCCGTCACGCGTTAACGTGAAATCAACATTTTTACCTATTTAGACCTGAAATCAACATTTTTGAGCTTATACGCTGCGTGAAATCAACATTTTTCTGTTTCTAAGTGAAATCAACATCCTTGCCGTCAAGCGCTAACGTGAAATCAGCATTTTGACCTATTTAGACCTGAAATCAACATTTTTGAGCTTATACGCTGCGTGAAATTAACATTTTGCTGTTTTCTAAGTGAAATCAACATCCTTGCCGTCACGCGTTAACGTGAAATCAGCATTTTGACCTATTTAGACCTGAAATCAACATTTTTGAGCTTATACGCTGCGTGAAATCAACATTTTGCTGTTTTCTAAGTGAAATGAACAACCTTCCCGTCACGGGTTAACATGAAATCAACATTTAAACCTTTTTTGACCTGAAATCAACATTTTTGAGCTTTTACGTTGCGTGAAATTGACATTTTGCTGCTCTCTAAGAGAAATCAACATCCTTGCCGTCGCGCGTTAACATGAGTCAACGTTTTAACCACTTTTGACCTGAAATCAATAAATTTGAGCTTATATAAGTTGCGTGAAATTGACATTTTGCTGGTTTCTAAGTAAAATCAAAGTCCTTGCGGTCGCGGCGGGCCGATCCTTTGTTATAATAAACCGAGGCGAGACTTCGACTTATAACAAAGGCTTGGCTTGGCTATTATAACAAAGGGTCGGCTCTGTTTATCATAACAAAGGCCCGGCTTCGTTTATTTGAAGACCTCGGCGGGAAAAGGGCGCTAGGTATTTTAATCAAAAGTGAACTTTGTCGAAAACGCTCCAAATTTCCCATACAGTTTTGTTTAGGTATGTTTAACAATGTCCCGTAGTTTTTCCGCTAAGCTTCGCTTCGTTTTCGAGATATTGCGTATGCAGAAAAACCACTCGGTTTTCCTAGCGGCGTCTTTATGAACGAAGCAAAAACCAGCGACAAAATACAGGACCACGTTTTTCTATTACATTGAAGACCGCATGCAAAAATTCAAGCCCTTTCGCGAAAATTTTTTTTTCACCCAAATCGTCACTTAGCATGGTTTTGCACTCACCCCTTCAATGCTCCCTCATCATAGGCCTGCAATGCGTGCAGAGAGCTTTATTGAAGGGGTGAGTGCAAAACCATGCTAAGTGACGATTTGGGTGAAAAAAAAAATTTTCGCGAAAGGGCTTGAATTTTTGCATGTGGTCTTCAATGTAATAGAAAAAGGCGGCCCTGTATTTTTGTCGCTGGTTTTTGCTTCGTTTTCGAGTTATAACGTATGCAAAAATACTTGGCTTTTCCTAGCCATGTCTTTAGGAGTTTATTTGTTGAACAGCAAACAGGCAGACTGTTTATAGTGTATGAAGTCAAAATCAAATCTCACAGCATATATAGAGCGGAAATCTGGGAACAGATTGTTTACATCGGCTATTGTGACGTGAGCACAACACGTGAATCGATCGAGCGGCAAACGAAATACCATCGAACTAAAAAGAGATGTGCCGCATTAGAGCTCTGTCAACTAATATCTTAAGCATTGTGTTAAAGTACCTTGTGTGCCTGCCTGGTGGTTGAGAGGCATCATTAAGCCTCGATAAACCCGTAAGTCATCAGCACGTTTTAAAGAATCAAAATGTGTTCTGAAACTTCGAAGGTAGCTGATATACCGTAATCGTGTTATCGGCGTTCGAAGTCAGATCGAGCCAGGCAGCAAAGTCCAAGAGCAGTTCTTGCCCAAGAAAAATACCCTCTCGTGAGTTGTGGCCCATTTGCCAAGCGTTGCTAGTGTCAAAGTTTGGAAAGCGAGAACTGGTTTTTGACTTATAAAATTTGTCTTGTATCGACCGCCATGTTTTCCCGCGCACGAGGTAAAGACCCTTCCCGGCATGCATTGCGATCACGTTCTGCTCGCGTTTCTCGAACTGGTAACTAGATTGTTTCGGCTTTTTTCATTTAAAGATAATAATGGCCAACAAGTAGCGATCGATTGTAACATAGATCTGTGATCCAGGTTGCTTTGATTTTATTTCATATCGGCATGATTTGTAGTGTTTTGAACTTCTGGGATCAGCGGACATGCAGATGTATGGAGACCCGTACGTTGCGCAGAAGGGTTAATTTGTTAAACTGTTAGGCGGTGCGTGACATAAAGCTACGATCGCGTTGGTCGAAAAATATGTATTTATCTCGTGATTTTTAGCCATTTAAGACGTTGCTGTATTTGGAAAAGTGCTTATTTGATGTTTATTTGTTCAGTGCAGATAGTCATTGTCCCAGATAACCAAAGTAAGTTCCAGATGTTAACACTATTTTCCGGCCGCCATATTTTACCTATTTAAACCTGAAATCAACATTTTTGAGCTTATACGTTGCGTGAAATTAACATTTTGCTGTTTCTAAGTGAAATCAACATCCTTGCCGTCACGCGTTACGTGAAATCAACATTTTTACCTATTTAGACCTGAAATCAACATTTTTGAGCTTATACGCTGCGTGAAATCAACATTTTTCTGTTTTCTAAGTGAAATCAACATCCTTGCCGTCAAGCGCTAACGTGAAATCAGCATTTTGACCTATTTAGACCTGAAATCAACATTTTTGAGCTTATACGCTGCGTGAAATTAACATTTTGCTGTTTTCTAAGTGAAATCAACATCCTTGCCGTCACGCGTTAACGTGAAATCAACATTTTTACCTATTTAGACCTGAAATCAACATTTTTGAGCTTATACGCTGCGTGAAATCAACATTTTTCTGTTTTCTAAGTGAAATCAACATCCTTGCCGTCAAGCGCTAACGTGAAATCAGCATTTTGACCTATTTAGACCTGAAATCAACATTTTTGAGCTTATACGCTGCGTGAAATTAACATTTTGCTGTTTTCTAAGTGAAATCAACATCCTTGCCGTCACGCGTTAACGTGAAATCAGCATTTTGACCTATTTAGACCTGAAATCAACATTTTTGAGCTTATACGCTGCGTGAAATCAACATTTTGCTGTTTTCTAAGTGAAAGAACAACCTTCCCGTCACGGGTTAACATGAAATCAACATTTAAACCTTTTTGACCTGAAATCAACATTTTTGAGCTTTTACGTTGCGTGAAATTGACATTTTGCTGCTCTCTAAGAGAAATCAACATCCTTGCCGTCGCGCGTTAACATGAGTCAACGTTTTAACCACTTTTGACCTGAAATCAATAAATTTGAGCTTATATAAGTTGCGTGAAATTGACATTTTGCTGGTTTCTAAGTAAAATCAAAGTCCTTGCGGTCGCGGCGGGCCGATCCTTTGTTATAATAAACCGAGGCGAGACTTCGACTTATAACAAAGGCTTGGCTTGGCTATTATAACAAAGGGTCGGCTCTGTTTATCATAACAAAGGCCCGGCTTCGTTTATTTGAAGACCTCGGCGGGAAAAGGGCGCTAGGTATTTTAATCAAAAGTGAACTTTGTCGAAAACGCTCCAAATTTCCCATACAGTTTTGTTTAGGTATGTTTAACAATGTCCCGTAGTTTTTCCGCTAAGCTTCGCTTCGTTTTCGAGATATTGCGTATGCAGAAAAACCACTCGGTTTTCCTAGCGGCGTCTTTATGAACGAAGCAAAAACCAGCGACAAAAATACAGGACCACGTTTTTCTATTACATTGAAGACCGCATGCAAAAATTCAAGCCCTTTCGCGAAAATTTTTTTTCACCCAAATCGTCACTTAGCATGGTTTTGCACTCACCCCTTCAATGCTCCCTCATCATAGGCCTGCAATGCGTGCAGAGAGCTTTATTGAAGGGGTGAGTGCAAAACCATGCTAAGTGACGATTTGGGTGAAAAAAAAAATTTTCGCGAAAGGGCTTGAATTTTTGCATGTGGTCTTCAATGTAATAGAAAAAGGCGGCCCTGTATTTTTGTCGCTGGTTTTTGCTTCGTTTTCGAGTTATAACGTATGCAAAAATACTTGGCTTTTCCTAGCCATGTCTTTAGGAGTTTATTTGTTGAACAGCAAACAGGCAGACTGTTTATAGTGTATGAAGTCAAAATCAAATCTCACAGCATATATAGAGCGGAAATCTGGGAACAGATTGTTTACATCGGCTATTGTGACGTGAGCACAACACGTGAATCGATCGAGCGGCAAACGAAATACCATCGAACTAAAAAGAGATGTGCCGCATTAGAGCTCTGTCAACTAATATCTTAAGCATTGTGTTAAAGTACCTTGTGTGCCTGCCTGGTGGTTGAGAGGCATCATTAAGCCTCGATAAACCCGTAAGTCATCAGCACGTTTTAAAGAATCAAAATGTGTTCTGAAACTTCGAAGGTAGCTGATATACCGTAATCGTGTTATCGGCGTTCGAAGTCAGATCGAGCCAGGCAGCAAAGTCCAAGAGCAGTTCTTGCCCAAGAAAAATACCCTCTCGTGAGTTGTGGCCCATTTGCCAAGCGTTGCTAGTGTCAAAGTTTGGAAAGCGAGAACTGGTTTTTGACTTATAAAATTTGTCTTGTATCGACCGCCATGTTTTCCCGCGCACGAGGTGTAAAGACCCTTCCCGGCATGCATTGCGATCACGTTCTGCTCGCGTTTCTCGAACTGGTAACTAGATTGTTTCGGCTTTTTTCATTTAAAGATAATAATGGCCAACAAGTAGCGATCGATTGTAACATAGATCTGTGATCCAGGTTGCTTTGATTTTATTTCATATCGGCATGATTTGTAGTGTTTTGAACTTCTGGGATCAGCGGACATGCAGATGTATGGAGACCCGTACGTTGCGCAGAAGGGTTAATTTGTTAAACTGTTAGGCGGTGCGTGACATAAAGCTACGATCGCGTTGGTCGAAAAATATGTATTTATCTCGTGATTTTTAGCCATTTAAGACGTTGCTGTATTTGGAAAAGTGCTTATTTGATGTTTATTTGTTCAGTGCAGATAGTCATTGTCCCAGATAACCAAAGTAAGTTCCAGATGTTAACACTATTTTCCGGCCGCCATATTTTACCTATTTAAACCTGAAATCAACATTTTTGAGCTTATACGTTGCGTGAAATTAACATTTTGCTGTTTTCTAAGTGAAATCAACATCCTTGCCGTCACGCGTTACGTGAAATCAACATTTTTACCTATTTAGACCTGAAATCAACATTTTTGAGCTTATACGCTGCGTGAAATCAACATTTTTCTGTTTTCTAAGTGAAATCAACATCCTTGCCGTCAAGCGCTAACGTGAAATCAGCATTTTGACCTATTTAGACCTGAAATCAACATTTTTGAGCTTATACGCTGCGTGAAATTAACATTTTGCTGTTTTCTAAGTGAAATCAACATCCTTGCCGTCACGCGTTAACGTGAAATCAACATTTTTACCTATTTAGACCTGAAATCAACATTTTTGAGCTTATACGCTGCGTGAAATCAACATTTTTCTGTTTTCTAAGTGAAATCAACATCCTTGCCGTCAAGCGCTAACGTGAAATCAGCATTTTGACCTATTTAGACCTGAATCAACATTTTTGAGCTTATACGCTGCGTGAAATTAACATTTTGCTGTTTTCTAAGTGAAATCAACATCCTTGCCGTCACGCGTTAACGTGAAATCAGCATTTTGACCTATTTAGACCTGAAATCAACATTTTTGAGCTTATACGCTGCGTGAAATCAACATTTTGCTGTTTTCTAAGTGAAATGAACAACCTTCCCGTCACGGGGTAACATGAAATCAACATTTAAACCTTTTTTGACCTGAAATCAACATTTTTGAGCTTTTACGTTGCGTGAAATTGACATTTTGCTGCTCTCTAAGAGAAATCAACATCCTTGCCGTCGCGCGTTAACATGAGTCAACGTTTTAACCACTTTTGACCTGAAATCAATAAATTTGAGCTTATATAAGTTGCGTGAAATTGACATTTTGCTGGTTTCTAAGTAAAATCAAAGTCCTTGCGGTCGCGGCGGGCCGATCCTTTGTTATAATAAACCGAGGCGAGACTTCGACTTATAACAAAGGCTTGGCTTGGCTATTATAACAAAGGGTCGGCTCTGTTTATCATAACAAAGGCCCGGCTTCGTTTATTTGAAGACCTCGGCGGGAAAAGGGCGCTAGGTATTTTAATCAAAAGTGAACTTTGTCGAAAACGCTCCAAATTTCCCATACAGTTTTGTTTAGGTATGTTTAACAATGTCCCGTAGTTTTTCCGCTAAGCTTCGCTTCGTTTTCGAGATATTGCGTATGCAGAAAAACCACTCGGTTTTCCTAGCGGCGTCTTTATGAACGAAGCAAAAACCAGCGACAAAAATACAGGACCACGTTTTCTATTACATTGAAGACCGCATGCAAAAATTCAAGCCCTTTCGCGAAAATTTTTTTTTCACCCAAATCGTCACTTAGCATGGTTTTGCACTCACCCCTTCAATGCTCCCTCATCATAGGCCTGCAATGCGTGCAGAGAGCTTTATTGAAGGGGTGAGTGCAAAACCATGCTAAGTGACGATTTGGGTGAAAAAAAAAAATTTTCGCGAAAGGGCTTGAATTTTTGCATGTGGTCTTCAATGTAATAGAAAAAGGCGGCCCTGTATTTTTGTCGCTGGTTTTTGCTTCGTTTTCGAGTTATAACGTATGCAAAAATACTTGGCTTTTCCTAGCCATGTCTTTAGGAGTTTATTTGTTGAACAGCAAACAGGCAGACTGTTTATAGTGTATGAAGTCAAAATCAAATCTCACAGCATATATAGAGCGGAAATCTGGGAACAGATTGTTTACATCGGCTATTGTGACGTGAGCACAACACGTGAATCGATCGAGCGGCAAACGAAATACCATCGAACTAAAAAGAGATGTGCCGCATTAGAGCTCTGTCAACTAATATCTTAAGCATTGTGTTAAAGTACTTGTGTGCCTGCCTGGTGGTTGAGAGGCATCATTAAGCCTCGATAAACCCGTAAGTCATCAGCACGTTTTAAAGAATCAAAATGTGTTCTGAAACTTCGAAGGTAGCTGATATACCGTAATCGTGTTATCGGCGTTCGAAGTCAGATCGAGCCAGGCAGCAAAGTCCAAGAGCAGTTCTTGCCCAAGAAAAATACCTCTCGTGAGTTGTGGCCCATTTGCCAAGCGTTGCTAGTGTCAAAGTTTGGAAAGCGAGAACTGGTTTTTGACTTATAAAATTTGTCTTGTATCGACCGCCATGTTTTCCCGCGCACGAGGTGTAAAGACCCTTCCCGGCATGCATTGCGATCACGTTCTGCTCGCGTTTCTCGAACTGGTAACTAGATTGTTTCGGCTTTTTTCATTTAAAGATAATAATGGCCAACAAGTAGCGATCGATTGTAACATAGATCTGTGATCCAGGTTGCTTTGATTTTATTTCATATCGGCATGATTTGTAGTGTTTTGAACTTCTGGGATCAGCGGACATGCAGATGTATGGAGACCCGTACGTTGCGCAGAAGGGTTAATTTGTTAAACTGTTAGGCGGTGCGTGACATAAAGCTACGATCGCGTTGGTCGAAAAATATGTATTTATCTCGTGATTTTTAGCCATTTAAGACGTTGCTGTATTTGGAAAAGTGCTTATTTGATGTTTATTTGTTCAGTGCAGATAGTCATTGTCCCAGATAACCAAAGTAAGTTCCAGATGTTAACACTATTTTCCGGCCGCCATATTTTACCTATTTAAACCTGAAATCAACATTTTTGAGCTTATACGTTGCGTGAAATTAACATTTTGCTGTTTTCTAAGTGAAATCAACATCCTTGCCGTCACGCGTTACGTGAAATCAACATTTTTACCTATTTAGACCTGAAATCAACATTTTTGAGCTTATACGCTGCGTGAAATCAACATTTTTCTGTTTTCTAAGTGAAATCAACATCCTTGCCGTCAAGCGCTAACGTGAAATCAGCATTTTGACCTATTTAGACCTGAAATCAACATTTTTGAGCTTATACGCTGCGTGAAATTAACATTTTGCTGTTTTCTAAGTGAAATCAACATCCTTGCCGTCACGCGTTAACGTGAAATCAACATTTTTACCTATTTAGACCTGAAATCAACATTTTTGAGCTTATACGCTGCGTGAAATCAACATTTTTCTGTTTTCTAAGTGAAATCAACATCCTTGCCGTCAAGCGCTAACGTGAAATCAGCATTTTGACCTATTTAGACCTGAAATCAACATTTTTGAGCTTATACGCTGCGTGAAATTAACATTTTGCTGTTTTCTAAGTGAAATCAACATCCTTGCCGTCACGCGTTAACGTGAAATCAGCATTTTGACCTATTTAGACCTGAAATCAACATTTTGAGCTTATACGCTGCGTGAAATCAACATTTTGCTGTTTTCTAAGTGAAATGAACAACCTTCCCGTCACGGGGTAACATGAAATCAACATTTAAACCTTTTTTGACCTGAAATCAACATTTTTGAGCTTTTACGTTGCGTGAAATTGACATTTTGCTGCTCTCTAAGAGAAATC